>NW_011499903.1:122561-131935 GCF_000495115.2 Populus euphratica | reverse complement strand
CATTTACCACAACTTAAAGGTATCTTATATTATTAGATATGTTATTATAAAACATGTTTTAGTTAAGGAGTTATTGATACTTCAAGTGCAAAATGATGATATAAAACCTTGATAAAAATGCACTTTTAAGTACTAATCACTTGTAATTAGTACCTACAAACTAGATTTATGGGGTGGTTGTATAATTTATCTTTATGATATACTATATGCTTTAGAAGTTTGAAAAAATCTTGTGTCTGTTCTTACTTTACTTAATATTATGTTTGTTGGTTGTTATGTAAAAATATGTTCGGATAATAGTTTTTATAGTTATGATTTTGTATTAATTAGTTTTATAGTGTTAGGCATCGTTAACGTATCTATTAATTATGATGCTTCAATTTATGTTATTCAAAATTCCAGCTCTATTAATGATAATAATATCATAACTTGGCATGCTAGAGTCGGACACATTAGGCAAGAACGATTATATAGATTAGCAAGAGCTGGTCTTTTAGGATCACTTACTATAAAGGAATTGTCTATATGTAAGCATTGCCTTGCTGGAAAAGCAACTAAATTACCATTTGACAAAGCTAAAAGAGCTAGTAGTCCATTACAGTCTATTCATTTAAACATTTGCGGCTTAATAAATGTGAGGGTAAGACATAGAGGAAATTATTTCATCATATTTATAAATAATTTTACACAGTTTAATCATGTTTATTTGATCTCGTATAAGTCTGAAGCATGAGATTGCTTCATTCGTCATACTAATCTGGTAGAGAATAAACCAAACACCAAGATCAAAGCTTCAAGAATTGATTGAGGACGTGAATAAAGTCTGAACAATTTCAAGATTTTAGTGATAAAAAGGTTATAACTAGATATCTAACTATTCCTTATACTCCACAACAAAATGGTGCAGCAGAAAGGAGGAGTAAAACCCTATTTGACATGATTAAGTTAATGATGATGCAAGCTGAGTTAACAATTTTCTTTTGGAGAGAAGCATTGTTAAATGTTGTTTACATACTTAATTGTGTGCCCTCTAAATTTATGTCATCCATCCCATATGAAATATGAAATGATATCAAACCTAATCTAGGTTATTTACATCCATGAAGGTGTGTAATTTATATTCACAATACTTCTCATGAATATGAAAAACTTGGTCCTAGGGGAAGGAAGTATATCTGTATACGATATTCTGAACATTTCAAAGGATTTATATTTATTAGTGAAAAAGCTGATAGAAGTGTGAGGAAGATTGAATTGCATGGTGTTGTATTTTTATAAAAGACTTTTCTAACGACATATGAGGTTGATAAAAAATTTCAACTATATAAAATGAAAAATCTAGATTATAGCACAACAAGCCTTAGAAGAAACTTTTAATCCTTATAGAAATGGTGAGAGTGATATTTTGTCTATTTCTACTCCCATAGAGCAAGATCATGAGCAATCTTAACCTTGTAAAAGCATAAGTGAATCAATTCCACGTTGTCGATTTAAGATTGAGAGGGAAGCATTCATAATTGCTCTATAAAATGATAAGGAGAAAAAAAATATTCAGTCATGCTCTATCTGGTCTTAAAGTAAAAGAATGATTTGAAGTTATGGAAGAAGAAATGGAGTCGATGAAAACTAATCAAGTATGGGATTTGGTTGATTTATCATCAAAACTAAGATCCATTAGAAATAAATAGATTCTTAAAATTAAATGTAAAATGGATGGATCAATAAAATGTTATAAGACTCGATTAGTAGCAAAAAGCTACACTCAAGAAGAGGGAATTGATTATGAAGATGCATTCTCAGCAGTTGTGAGGATTACTTTAATTCATCTCATTTTAGCTATAGTTGCACATATAGACCTAGAGTTATACCAAATGGACGTTGGAAATGCATTTCTTAATGAAGAACTAAATGAAAAAATCTATATGGATCAACCTTTAGTATTCAAGACAAAAGACAAGAGCACAAAGTTTGCAAGCTTAAAAGATCCATATATGGTCTTAAGCAAGCTTCTAGACATTGAAATGTCAAATTTTATCAAGCTATCTTTAAGGATGGTTTTACAATACTGGAAGAAGATCATTGCGTGTATTTAAGAAGTTCTAACATAGTTTTATAATATTGTTCTTATATGTTGACAACATTTTAATAGTTGAAAATAACAAAGAGATGATTGATATTATTAAAAAATGGTTATAATCAAACTTTGAAATGAAAGACATGGGTGAGGCCAGTTATGTTTTTGGTGTGGAAATCATAAGAGACCACATTAAAAGGATTTTGGGTTTAACTCAAGAGACTTACATTAAAAAGATGTTAGAGCATTATCACATGCAAGATCACAAACCAATGGACATCCTTGTTGATAGAAGTTCAATTGTAATATGTGTCCCAAGACTCTAAAAGAAAAAGAGAAAATGTCCAGAGTACTTTATGCTAGTATCATCAGTAGTTTGATGTATGCAATGATGTGCACATGTCCCGATATATGTTATGCTATTGGATTTTTAGATGATATCAATCACACTCTAATCAGAAACACTAGATGACAATAAAAAAGATTTTATGATATCTAAAAGGAACTTTAAATTACATGATATGTTACCAAGAAAAGAAAGACTTATGATTGATTGGTTACTTTGATGCTGATTAGAAAAGAGATGTTGACCAATCCATATCAACTTCAGGGTATGCTTTCTTGCTTAATGATAGTCCAATACTATAGAGGAGCAAGAAATAATCTTATGTAGCCTTATCTACCATAGAGACTGAGTATGTTGCTTGTTCTACAACAATACAAGATGCTGTTTAGTTAAAAAGTTTCTTGTATCATTTGAAAATTATTAAATCAACATCAGATCCAATGATAATTTATTGTGATAACATTATTGTAGTAGCTATGGTCAAACATCTAAAATATTATGAAAAGACCAAACACATCAAGATGAGATATCACTATATTAAAGAAGTAATTACTAAATATGACATGATTCTAAAACACATTTCTACAATTTATATGGTAGATCCACTCACGAATTCAATAGCAAGGGATGCATTTGTTAGACATGTGAGATCTTTTGGCTTATATAAAATGTAATTAGTAATATAACTAGTTTTAAAGATCATACGAAAGCTTATAGTGATTGTGTAATAAATAAATGCCATTTGAATATTATTTTATTCATTATTAGTTTCATAGATTATGTTGAGTATCGTGCACTACAATTTATTAAAGTATATCAATAGACTTATATTGACTCACTCACATAAGCAATCACCTCTAACATTTGTAAGGTGAGTTTTAATGCTTATTAAGTGACTTTGACACAATGAGAGCAATTTTAACTTAAAATAATGATTAAAATATCACATTGGTTGGGATCAAGATGAGGTTCTTAAATAAAAAAATTGACATGAATGAATTCCTACCATTTATATATCTATTATGATTGAAGCATAGTATGAAATTATTCACTTGCCATTAATGACAATGAACAAATGAGAATTTTTTTATTTGAAGTCTATGTTTTCTGACAATAAGACTAAGACTTGTATGGTGTATTTCTTCTAATAAAGAGAGCAACAACATACATTTTTAATCTCTAAAAAAGAAAAAGGTATGCTCTACTATAACATGTACTTCATACTATATGTGCTAATGACTATCATAGGAAAAAAAATAGATCCCTGCTTCTTTATTATGTGAGTCCTGGAGATTATATCTAAGATCTCAAAATCTTATCCTTTGTAAATTTTGAATATATCATGAAGTGATGTATAAGTGATCGCTACTTTAGAAGTATATCTAATGATCATGGAATGATTTGAGTTAAAGAAATAATCTTAGAAAAATGAGTTAATTCAGATCTGATTGATATGAGTGCGAAAGAAAAAGTAATTTTAGTTCTACACTTGCTGCTTGTATTCACATATCAGGATCATATTACTTAAATAATTTTGATATGATTTAAAATACTTGTAATTTTAAGGATAGATTGAGTATAAAATTCTTGAGAGATTGAATTATATTTAGTTATGTGTATTTAAAAATACTTGGTGTATATTACTACGCTTTAAGAAAAAATTAATTATGAGGTTGATTTCTCCTATATAACCTGTATTAGGTTTATATATTGAAGCTCCTTTCATTGTGTGCTTCAGGTCGCATGGTCGTTCGTCAAGTATGAAATTCTTATGCAAGTTTGAAATATAATATATTAGATAGATTCAATCCTTCATTGACGAGTGAGAGATGTTAATTAGTGGGTTAGGCCTGATTCGCTCATAAGAAATGAACCTAGTCCAAGTTTTTAGAAAAGTTACTAAAAGAAATATCTGCTTCCTCTATTTATATAAATAGAGACCTAACCCATATGAAAAATGAACTTTTCATTGTTAAAAACAAATCATATGGTCTAAAATGAGTCATATGGTCTGTTGCACTTGAGTTTATGACCTAGATATTGGAATGGTCCTTGTTTGAGGCACTAAAGGCATGAGAAATTATAATTTTACCATTTTTAGCAAGAGAGCATGACCTAGATGGTTTCTCCATTGTGTTGAGTAGGGTTCTTAGGCCTTCAATCTCTTCTTTATTGAACCCCCTCCCTTCTAGGCTGTTGGACTTATGGGTTGTCTCTTCTGAATTTGTTAAGTGTGCATATCCTCTTGAATGATTCCATTTGTATCCTTCATTACCCCTTATCCTTAGTGGTTTTCCATAAAGTTTATAGCAGGTCTTTTTTGTATGACCTGTCTTCTTGTAATTGTTATAAAACAAATCATCTTTAAAGCATTTTTTTCCTTTAAGTCTTCACAACTTCTACACCATTCATTGCATCACTCAGGTTTCTGCTATTAGTTATCAACATAGCAGAACCTTCAGTATTAGGGACATCAAGTATCACAATTCTCCTTTCTTCTTCTATCTTTATTAATAAGAATACCTCATTGAGTGAGGGTAGAGATTCCTTTTAAGTATTTGGACTCGTGCTTGATCAAATTCTACGATGAGTCCTGTAAGAAATTCAAAGATCCTTTCTCTTTCTACATAATCCTTTAAAATTATAGTACCATCACTACACTTCATCTTAAAATTGTGATAATAGTCCAATTCCAACTAGAAACTTTTTATAGTATTTTAATAGTTAATAACCACCATATTATCTTGTTTGGTAATTGAAAGCTTCATCTTATCTCATAGATTAAAACAACATCCTTTACTTTAGAGTAGATTTGTCTCACTGCATCCCATATATCTTTTACTGTAACCAGAAACATGTGAAGATTATAGACTTCTGGCATTATAGAGTTCCATAGCTATGATATAATCATTGAGTCTTCTTCATCCCAGAGTGTAAACTTTAGGTCTTTTAGACAAGGAGGATTGTCCATCAAATAGTTGATCTTTTCCTTTCTTTTGAGAAAGGTTTTCACTATCCGTGACCATTTCAGATAGTTTCTTCCATTCAATCAATAGAATGACTGTAAACTCTGGAATTCCCCTGATATTTGGGTTTCTTTCGTAGTGTTTTCAGATAAGTTTTTTCAAATTTGGACAGGTTTACCAGATCAAGTGACTAGGATTGTCAGGATAAATGGAAAGAGAAGAGAAGAAATTATAGATTCAGAGAGAAACAAGCTCAAAAATAAAAAGAAAATAAAAGAAAAGAGAAAGATAGGCTCAATTTAGTGCTCTGACACCATGCGAATAATAAATTATCACTTCTCATTTTATTTCAGAATATATTTATGAATATATACAACATCTACAAATCTATATTAAAAAAATTATTAACTACACATAAATAGATATTATTATTTTAATCTAATTTATAAAAAAATATAACTTTTTATTTTTGTTTTTTTATAAATTAATTTCATACCATATTCAAATATAGCTTAATTACTAGAATCTTCAACACCTCTTTTCAGGGAGTCCACCTAAATTTATGTCGTTCTATATTCTAAAAGATCTAGCTCTATGACCCAAGGACTTGACTTCCTATCCAGGGAGGGAGTCCATGTGCTTCAGCAACAGCTGCGCGCCTAAACGGCTTGAAAAAACTTGCTATCATTTCACGCACCGGAGTATCCCTTTCTCCTGTACTTCTAGGAGAACATTTCAAAATGTTCCGGCTACTGGAATAGGAATGCTTTCTGTTATGAAACATGATCTTCAGTCAGTACTACTCCACTCTGGATCAAGCTCAAATCTTAAGATTGATCGAAGAGGGCTTAGCTCTGTGCATCGATATCATATCGAGGGGCAGACTATTGCATCACTTAATTTGTCATTTACAGAATAACACAATCCATTAAACAAATTGCCCGAGGGTCTTGTTCTTTGATTTCGAGCAACTCTCTACTCGTAAGCAAATTAAGAGACAGATAATTAAGGTAAAACGTGATATAACAATATTATTCTGACGAAGGCATATGAGCCTGTATAGAGCAATATGAGACGCGAGAAGTCAGTTTTCTAGTCTTCTTTAGTGACCTCCTGGAATCATCTGATTGTTGAGATCTATTCACGTAACACGGATTATGAAGTCTGCAAGCGATGCAGTGCATCAGCAGATCCTTGATGTCCTCGATCTAGCCAACATCCTAGATGATGGTCGCACTCCGTCACAAGGATTGTACCCACAAGCGTGCGTACCGAGAGCTTAACGGTAGGTAGTGTCATGGCAGTCTGTGAGGCCAAACTTTATCGGCCACTTGGTGGCCTGTATCTTGCATATCGATCCAAAATTACCTGTCAGTGTCGTGCATGCCTCTGAGAATTTTGAACCCATCATAGCACAAGTATCTATAAAGATTTTCACCCGAGAAATGCTAAATAATAATAAAACTTCCGAGAAGATTATGAGTCATCCAATCCTGATCTTGATGTAGGATCCAATAATGGATCCCACTAATTAAATAGTTAGCGTATTCTTTAAGTTTTTTTTTTTTTTTTTACAAAAAATGTTTAGTATTACTCTTTACACCCAAAAATTAACTCAAGAAAAGAAGGGCAGTTATCAATATGACTGACCATCGGGTGGTTCAATTTTAAGTACTTGGAACTTGCAATTACTACACCAGCATTTTACCAGTAGCAAAAAGGGATCGAATGCCACCTTAATACAATGAACTAATGTCAATTAACTTTCCACCTATCATAGATAAGAGAGATTGCCTTTCCCTAAATGATGTTAAACTGTTTTACAAATCCATCCTTTTGTAACAATATATCATCAGACATTCTGTTCTGTCAAGCTGCAATGACGCAGATTTTGATGCAAAATCTCACAATACAAGTCCAGGATCAACCCTAGCACCCAAAACAAAAGCCATTCCCAGACTCAGAAACCATTAGAAGAATGACCTGGTTGCATACTAGCAGGAAATTATCTCTCTGATTTGTGCCTGTGATCATCTCTTTCTCCATGCCGATCAGAGGCAATTTGTCCGCTTGCTCTTCTCTGAATTAGGACTTTGATTTGTTCCTTCATGATCTCTTCTCTTCCCTCGTATCATCATCTTCTCTTGAATCTGGTTCAATTTCATCACGATCATGCCTCCTTTATCTCTTCTCCTCCCTTCTGTAATTATCTTCTCTCAGACTTTGGCTCTAGTACATCATCCTTGTGCCTTTTCAATCTCGTTTCATCTCTCTTATAATCATCTTCTCTTGGCTTTGACTCAAATTCATCATCTTCGAGCCTTCTTAATTTCTCGTCTTCCCTTCTGATATAAACTTCTCTCGGCATCATGCAATTTCATTTTCATCATGCCTTATTGGTCTCTTTTCCTCTCTCCTATCACTTTGTGTAGGGTGGCTCTCTGAGGGCCTATCATAGCTAGATCTTTCCTCGCTCTTCCTTGGGCCACCAAACATTTCATGTCCCCATTTAGAACTTTATCTTGAGAACCCCAACCTGTGTTTGCAGCAATCTAGATACGAAAGGAAAGGAAAGCATAAACACGTGAGCCACCTATTTTAAAAAGCAAAATGAGTTGCAAGAACCTAATCTGCACAGCAAATTCAATGATCGCATCCCACAAAGTAATTTACACCAGTAATTTTTTTTGGTCCAAAAATGAACTAAAATTACAAGTAATAAAGCAGATAAGACGATCATGTGATAAGTTCCAAATCAAATAAACAAAAACCCAACCAATAAAGAAGGTATGCAAACAGGAAGCAACTACAACTTGAAGGCTTAAAGCAATGAGTAGAAAAGACTCTCAGCCATCATCGTCCAGCTCAATGAAGCCACCTTTGTAAGCAAGACAGAAAATTTATCTCAAATCATAATCAACTACAAACAACACTAATCTCCATGATAATATTTCGAATCAACGTATCAGTAATTATGATGCTAGTTCATATGCATGGACAATTTCAATGCAGGGGTGATTTTTATGGTCATTGAGATTCATAGATTCGTTATAAATCTACATTAACAAACACTGACTACTAAATAATCACATTTCAAACAAGTGAATCTGCTAGCTGCAAATAGAGAGTTTCAAAGACAGTGTTTTGCAAAACTTATAAAAATTATTAAAAGTCAGGATTTATTTAAAAATATATGGAATTATTAGATAATTTTCTTTTGATTTTTGAGATATATCCTGGTAGAGATGTGTATTGTACATTTTATGACTTATGATCCTATTTTAATAAAAAACATACGCGACATAGTCTTGGAAATTTGACTAAAAAAGACTATGTTTGCTAGTTTTTAAGAAAACTAGATGGAAAGCCTATCCTTGACCTATAAAGGGCATTTTAGCAGTTCTTGAACCTAAAAGCAAGAAAAGATATGAGCCACAATCACAACTACTTGTACATACACGTGTTTTTAAAGAAAGAGAGAGAAAGAGAGACTCCAGCTGGCTTACATATAAGTGATATGATTGCATTTTCAATTTCTTATCTTCTCTTCCTTCCTTTCATTCTACTCAACTCATATATTCAACAGATATAAAAATGTGTAGAACTAACAGGTTTCTCAAGTCATCACATAAAAAATATTTATGTTTTTAGTGGATTTGGTCCTAGAAAGGAAATAAAGTTTTTAGAATCAGCAAATCATCTTGGTCAGGTACTAGCTGAGAGAAAAATTCATTTAGTGTATGAAGAAGGCAGCCTTGGATTAATGGGGGGAGTGTCAATAGCTACATTTTTAGGAGGTAGTTAAGTTTTAGTGGTTGTCCCCAAAACTTTAGCACATGGAGACATCATTGTAAAAACAATTAGAAAGGAACTACAGGTCTCTATAATGTCTGATCAAATGAACGACATGTTTAAACATGTTGATGCCTTTATTGCCTTACCAGGTGATCTAGGTACATTGAAAGAGATCTTTCATATTTTCTTTTGG
>NW_011499903.1:98771-122244 GCF_000495115.2 Populus euphratica | reverse complement strand
TTTTATTATTGTGTTTTGTTGTTTCTTATATTTGTTTAAGTGTGTTTCAAGATTGTCAGTATTTGTTATTTGAAGTGATGTCTTCTATACCCTATTTTTTTACCTTTGGATATTGAGGACAATGTCTCGTTTTGGTTGAGAAAAAAGGGTAGTAGTTGACATTAAAAAAAAACTCTGTTTGTTTTTGCTATTATTAAAATCATTTGACAAAATTGTTACTAGAATGGTAGAGTAAAGAAATTCTTTTGTTAAAGTGACTTTTGAGACGCATCTTAATAAACATTCTTAACAAGATCTATTAGAATGCTTCTTGAAATATTCAGATTTACAAACTCTTGCATTATTATCATTTAATTCTGCTCATATACTCATTTAACAAGTATTCTTAAACCTTTATTTTCACATATACATTTCTTTAACATATGATTATGGATTGCAGATTGGATTATTATATTATTTATGTTTTTTTTGTTAAAGGTAACAACTAAGAGAAATGGATAATATATAATTTGAATAATAATAATAAAAACATAGATAAGTTTAGTTTCGTAGCCTTCCTAACCTAAGCAATTAAGCCTGAAGGGGTGTTTTAATACCTAATACTTTAAAGCCAACTGACTTGGAAGCTATTGGCCCAACACTTGTTACATGGGTTGAGGAGAAAAGCTTAAGGGAATCAAACATTATATTATCTACGTATTAGTATCTACAACACGAGTTATTAAGCTTGAAAGGGTGTCTCATCACCTAATGTTCTAAGACCAACTGGTCTGGGAGTCATTAGCTGAAAGCTCATTATATGGATTAAAGATGCATTTTTTTTTATTTATATATATTCATAAAAAAAAAAGAGGAAAAAAGAAGAAGATAATAATCCTAACCCAAGGAAGTTAACCTTAAACATTAGAATAAAATTTTATTTTTGTCTAAGTAAAGCCCTAAAACTATGTATTGATATACTGAGTGCAAAAGAAAGGTTTATTAGTATATTGATAAAGAGGTATTGAGCATATATATAAATTTAATGAGAGTTTGTTTATCTGAATAGATTAATAGAAGATGAATAATAAATGACTTGCTTTGTGGAATTTGCAAATTAGTTTTTCTATTTTAACGCTTTGATTACTAGGGACTAGTAATAAGCTAGTTTAGGGGTGTGATTAGTACTTAAAAGTGTATTTTTTATCAAGGTTTTATATCATCATTTTTGCACTTGAAATATCAATAACTCTTTAACTAGAGCATGTTTTATAATATCATGTCTAATATTATAAGATACCTTTAATTTATGATAAATATTTATCTTAATATAGGTCTATTACATAAATAAAATGATTGATTGATGAGTTTAACTACTAAAATTGAGAAGACAAAGAGAGGGCTAGGCTTAGAAAAAAAATACTAGTGCAGTCCAAACTGAAACACTGTTCAGTCATTGGATCATATCTGGAGCTGTAGAACTTGAATTTAGGTATGTTTTATATGGATGAAAAGTTAAGACATAGGCCTAAAATATTTATAATTATTCAAAACTCAATTCTGCCATTTGAAAGTCCAAATCTTAGCATCAAAAGAGAAGTCAGAATCTGTCCTACAAATCAGAAACTGTTCAATGTTTAGCCCATATCTTGAGTTCTCGAAGTCCAAATGACCTTAATTTTTGTTGTTAGAAATATGAGATAATTTTCTAGAACTTTCATGAATTAAGTCTATCCAAATTCTAATGTTAACAATGATGTTTTGTTAAGATAAGAAGATAAGGATTGTTACCAAGTCAAGATTTGGCCACCCACTCAACAATTAGTCAACAAATCAATAGTTCTCAATTTTGACGTATAAAAGGAGGCATTTGCTATGCATTTAGGCATCTTGGTTTTCAAATCAAGATCATATTCTTGCTCTTTCTATTTATATTTTTATATTTTTATAATGTTTAAGTTTTGCTTTCATTAATCTCTTGTTTATCCTTTTTATTTTCTTTCCTTTACTTAGTTAACTTATATCTTATTTATGTTTTTATCTTGTTTATTTATGTTTCTCTTCTTTC
The DNA here is from genome assembly GCF_000495115.2 of Populus euphratica. NCBI lineage: Eukaryota > Viridiplantae > Streptophyta > Magnoliopsida > Malpighiales > Salicaceae > Populus > Populus euphratica. The sequence goes on along the minus strand of NW_011499903.1, from coordinate 120,197 downwards.
ATTATATTTAGTTAATTTTATTATGTCAAGGTGAAAATGTTACATTAATGGTGTAATAATAAGTAAGTATAAACTCAACATGGACTTTAATGTTTGATACTAACATGTTTTGTATTTGTTATCTTGTTCACTCTTAATACTTTTCTTGTTAAATTGTTAATCTAGATTTATGTTGTTTAACACTTGATATAACAAATACTTGACACTTTTATAGCCCAATTATATGGTGTAACCGACACTTGTGCTATGAAAGGAACTTGATTTGTTGTTAACGTAAGTTATAATCATGTATACCTGACAATATTTACAAGTATTAGCATTATTCAAATAAGATAACTAATGTAATCATGTTAATAAGTTATAATTCGATTGGAGCCTCTTTTGTGTATGATTTTCAGTTGAGCAATAAAAAGAGTTTATACTATACTTATTTGAAATACCATTAGTGGATCCTCTAACCTTGACATTTGTTTTTTATCATTGTTTAATCCTCACATTAATTTTACAACCTCAAAGTCCTCTTTAACTTATTATTGTTGTTGTTGTTGTTGTTTATAATTTATATAGTTAACATCCCCGTGGTTCGATCCCAGTCTTGTCGGGTTATTTATTGCTTCGACACTTCTATACTTAGGAGAAATCAATCTTTTGGTCGTATCAGTATCTTTTACGAAACTTATGGCACACCACCCATGTTTGATATCTTTTTCATTTTTGTCTTTTTTTTTCAATCTTATCCTTTCATAGAAAATCAAAATCAATTGGTCTTCAGTTAAGACTAAATCGTCAAGAAAAAAAGTTTAAGGATGAAATTAAAAGAATAAAAAATTATATATAGTTCATCCACATTAATATGTGAGAGGATGAACACTGAAATCTTGCACGGAAAAAAACCCATGCCTTTTAGTTTTATACTTAATGTTTTGTTTTCTATTCTTTCAACAACATTAATGGTTCAAGTTAATGCAGCAAACCATTTCATCTTTTTAACACATTCTAACTGGTCTAGCTTAGGTCTCTAACCAAAATTAACACTTACAAATTAACAAAAAAGGAGTTGAATTTACTGTTTACTCTTTCACAAATATCATTTACAATTTACTATATCAGTTTTTTTGGTTTTTTTTAATTTTATTTTTAATATTAGATTTACTAGTAATTAAACTTTTTATTTATTTCAATTTGCTTTCTATAAGGTTATGCTGCTTTCATGACCCAAATTGTGGATTTTGTGGTTTTATTTGGCTCTTTTTTTATCTTTTTTTTAATTGGTTTTTTACTCAGTTTTATTCTTTAATGGGTTGATTGAAAATTATATGTGATAGTTTATTCTAGCTTTTTATGAGTTTTCCCGGTCTTATGATCTATATCATGATTTTGTAGGTCCCGAGTTATTTTAATTTGTGTCATCTTAATATTAAAACAAATATCGTCTAATTTTTTTAATTAAATTATCTTTTTATTGATCGTCTTGATTGCCTTTATACCCTTTAAAACAATCAGATTATACAAGGTTAACCCCACGTGATTTAAATTTTTTACCATCCATAAAACACATTAGCAACATCATTGCATATAATTTCTTTATATTAAAAAAAAAATTAATTTGAGCACAACCAATAACTTAGTAACAAGCTAAAGTAAACTATAAAACCTATAAGAGTAAATTCATACTTATAATTCATAATTTTTCAACTTTGATCTGGAATTTAAAGAATTTGCGATTTCAAACTAATAATTTTTCAATTATTGGAATTTTAATCTCCTTTATCCGTTGACCAACAAGATATGGGAATTATTGATTGAACTTTTTTTTTTGTTTCATCACAGATAAAATTGATAATATGTGTAATCTATAAAAATAAATTGAGAGGTTTTTAATAAATTTTGTTGAATGATTCATGTTATCTTCGGTCCACTTGTTCGTTTCTTTTCATTGTTTGTTTTTTCAACGCATTTTGTCTTTATAGAAGCAGGCAGTTGGTTAGTTAATTAATGTGATTTTGCTTTTGAGTTTATTAATTGCTGCTTCTTCCTTATCGTGATGCTGTGTTAAGTGACTTTTGATCTATGAGATTTATGAAAATCTGTTTAGTTTATTGACCATGGATCTCGTCCATTTCAATTTCATCAGACACTCGTTTCCATCTCTCTTTTTAGACTGTAATGTTTTGTAGGCCACTAAATTCTAAATTTGGTAGCTTGCAGTTAGTACAAGGTGTTCTAAGGTTGCTTAATGGAACGGACCTGGCATCAGACAAAGCACTTGAACTAGATTCAGCTCTAGGGCCCTGTACTGTGCAGTATAGGGAAATTCAGGGCCAAGCAACAGAGCAGTTCCTGTCATACTTTAAGCCTTGTGTTATACTCATTGAAGGCCAGTTTTCTTCCATGTCAGGACGGTTGGATGGTGAATCATACAAAATTATCTTGTTAATAGTCGAAGGGGAGCATATTGTTGTTTCTGTGAAAGAAGTAAGCTATGAACAACTCTATAAAATTCTGTGGAAATGGGATTATCCATCCATGACTTGAGAGATGCTGAAGATTTATCGCTCATTTATTGAGAAAACCCTCAGTTGTTTCAGATAGGCACACATTGCGATATCGCTCATTGTTGGCAATGCATGCTTTATGTTGGCGATCCTGTTGGTGAAAGCTGGAGTTTATTTGGTGGTTATTCTCTAATTCCTAGGGCCTCACCTTCTGGTGTCGAGAAAGAACCTGATTCTCCATTCTTACAACTATACTGGTGAGATTTTTTCTTCATCTTCAGACATTCTCTGTTGTTTTGGACATATGGACCCTCCTGCATATTGCCAAGTCTAGGAATTCCATTCAAAAGCTCAGCGAGTTTGCTAAGGATTAGGATTGGTAACATTCAACTATTGAAGTCACCTTGTATATGGCCACCAAAAGCATGCTATATTGTGTTTTTACAAATACAAACTATAATACTTTGCCCTTAACTTCCCTAAATTCATAGAAGATTTACTTTCTTCTCTTTTCTTTTTTTAATTTTGGATTCTGGATGAAGTTGTGGCATGTCTTCCAGTATGTGCCTGCATGCTTTGTATGTGTTTACTGTTTCTTTAAATTTTCCCTTCATTTAAATAACACCTCATGCTTCTTTTTCTTAGTATACTTTTTTTTTTTTATTTACGTGGAGTGTTCGGGCCAGTTTGCACGCACCACGATTAATCCCCACGGCCCACTGAATATCCTGCAAACCCAATAAACATGTAAGGTACCGCGGGGGTGACAGGCGTGCACGCCAGGACTCGAATCCAGGTGCAGTGGAAGGAGACAAACCCCTTCCACCGCTAGGCCAAGCACTGATTTGCAATATACTTAGTTTCCTTGTTAACAGGATAGCGACACAGTTTAGTTGTGTCCAAGTGAAAACAGTTCTTTGAACAAAGAAATGCTGGAGAGAAACAGTTCTTTAGATTTTTCCTTCATTTAAATAACAACTCATGGTTCATTTGGTATAAATGTATCCAGGTTTAAGTACTTGGTTATTGGTCTCATGTGCTATGGCATTCCATATGCGACGTTTAGTCCAATACACGACAATGATTCGAGTGCATTGATTAGCCAAGAATAATATTCTCGAGGCTCTTCAGTTTTCACTTTTATCTGTTTTTTTTTCTTTCTCGTAGTTTCACTTGGAATGAACTGGCTGAGATTCCTACGGACAGACCCACTGGTAGAAGGACTATCTTCCGAGACTCCTATTCATGTCATTACTGAAGGGCAAAAGCCACCTTTCTTCACTCGCTTCTTAATCTGAGTGGGATTCGTCAAAGGAAAATGTAAGTGGATCTTATGCCACACTAAATGTGGTATATGCTGCAGAATGGAGACTGAATTGGTAATTCCTGATATTCCAGCTAGCAAATACCAGTTTCCTAACATTAATGGTGCCTATGATCGGAAGTATCATAATCGGAAAATGAGGGGGGGATATAAATTATCCTCTGCACATGAGCTGACGTGTTTGTATACTGGGGGAGTAGTGGGGATTCAATAACCCATTGCCAGAATTGCAGCTAATAAACATTAATTTTCCATAAACGAAGAAACATATATTCTCAGTCTCCTTCCTGTCTCTTTTTAGAATACTTCATGATTAGACGTGCTCTAATTTTGAAGTACATGGTGAAGTACTCCATGAAAACTAGAAGATATCAATGACATTTCCTTGTCATGCATTCAGTTGATAATGAATTTTAGTCAATGATTTTAACTTGTTTGTGGACCTTGTAGATGCATGGAAACTCATTTGAACGAAGCTTGCTTTTCTAAAGGAAAGAAGCAAAATCTCGAAGCAAGTGATTCCCGTGGAGGTATCTTGCCTTTGCAGTATTTTTCTTGTGCATTTGAATTTGTCTTGTTCTTTTTCTCCCTTCTAATTTGATTAGTGTTGCACATTTGATGAGATGAATGGTAAGTGAGGTTACCAGAAAATTGGAGAAAAGATGTTGAGGATGTTAAGGTTTCTGATACAACTGCAAATTAAGTTAGCTCCACATTTGTCTCCTTTTCTTGCTCCATTATGATAGTTGTACTAATGTCTATAAATACAAATCAATATACAGTGTTTTGTTAAGCTCATCAAAACATATCACAACCAATCTTCTTCTTGTTTCTTCTAACTGAGGACGCTTGCGATCGTTGTCTGTCGCTAGCTCGTGTATGTTCATCGAAGGTTTGCCCTAGCATTTCTTTAGTATTGGCTAGTTTTGTTTGTACTGCATCGAAAGAGAAAACAAGGGTAACCATATAAAAGTAAGTCCAAGGGCAGTAGCAAACTCATACCTTTCTCGGCTTTTTGGCTAAGATCAAGTATGGTATCTGTTCTTATCAGTTTAATATCTGATACGTGGGCCAATGGTTCACACGATATTAAATTTATTTTTTTAGGGGGAGGGTTCATCACAGCAGCTTGCTGCTGGGGTCCTCGAGCGTATATCCCATTTTCGTCAAGGAACTCACTTGTTTGAAGGATCCCTGATTCAGTACAAATTTGCAGTATTTGGGTTTGCTTGATCTCCATTCAAACAAGCTAACTGGCCCAGTAAATAATGTTTTTGAGATAGGAAATGTTTTTTTTCTGATTGTTCATCGACATATATTGATCTTTCCTATAACTATTCTCCGCCGGCACTGCAAAAGCTGGAGTAGGGACACAAACTGGGATTCAGCACCTCAACTTGTCCCATAATTTTCTTCAAGAGCATGTAGCAACAACTATAGGGAGATGGAAATCATTGCGGACATTAGATTTGAGCTGTAACAAGTTGGGTTTCAACTTACGAACGAAGTTATAGTTTCATGCACCTTGATTGTATGCAATTACTGTGAACCCTTGGCATACACTTTTGTAGTCATCGGAGCAAATAACTATCACCATAGGTGAATAAAAGATGAGTTATATACGCAGGGTTCTGCAGTATCATCTTGGTATATGGTCCCTGATTAGATGATCATGGGCGCTGGTAAAAAGGCACATCAGATTGAATACATAGTCAGCCAAGCTTTCTGACAGGACGGGAATTTTGATATGATTAAAACACAAAACTTTTATTTGATGTTATATTGTGGATTTTGAAGCAATAAATTTGAAAAAACTGGAAGCATAGATTTTAACTAATTAAAAATTAAAAGATAAAATTGAAGGAAAAAAATCATACTAAATTTTTTTTTTTAAAAAAAAAGCAATTATGAGGGAAAAAAAAAAGCTTGAGTCCTCTCATATTAATAAAACAAAAAAATAAAAAACATCGTGAAATTAATTTTTTTAAAAACTATAAAACCCATGCCCCTAACCATATGATTGGAAGAACTATATATAGAAAAATTATGAAAGTCAATTATCAATAATACAATATTAAATAATAAAATTAAAAAAAATCAATCATACAAAAACAATAATTAAAAGTCAATAAAAAGGTATGAACTCACTCAAGTTAACCTGTTAATTCCACGGCTCAAGTCATGACATTAAAATAACTCTATAAAAAAATAAAAAAACCATGAAGCTTATTTTTTTAATAAAAAAATTAACATCAAGTAATGAGATAAAAAATTAGTAAAAAATGATATGAACTCGTGACCTAGATTATTTGATTGAAAGCACCAAACTTAGAAAAATCATGAAACTTAAATTTCAATAAATCAAATATCAAAAGATAAAATTAAAAAAAAGACCAATCACAAAAAAAATTCAAAAGAAAAAATAACAATTAAAAGAATGATAATCAAATTAAAAAAAACAAATTAGAAGATGGATAATTTTGGCTTGAAGGACTAAATTAAAAAGAAAAATTAATTTTACAAAAACATTTAAAGAAGAAACCACTAAGAGAATGATGACCAAATCTAAAAACATAAGAAATTATTTTTTTTATAAAGGATAAAATTAAAATTTTATAAAAGAGGCAATCAAAAAATGAAGAAAAAAATCAGGATTGAATTTAAAAAAAAAATTTAGATTAAAGGATGCAATTAAGAAAAAAAACTTATAAAAGGATCAATGATAAAAATTAAAGAATAAAAAGAATAAAAATTAATACTCAAATATTCTCAATTAAAAAAAATATCTTAAAATTTTAAATATCAAGTATGAATTAAAAAAAATAAAAAAATAACTCCACAACAATCCATTCAACACAACCAAACACATGGCACTTATGGAGAAAAGGGATGCCACAAGCAATCAACTAATATGGTTGAAATAGATTTTCGACCACTGAATAACTCTTTACACACCTCCAAAACTTTATGGCATCTTTCATGCACTTTTATGGAGTGGGTCTGCCTAATAGGCTTGAATTTTTAATATTTTTTAATTAATATAAAAATCAATTTACCTCTCTATTTTTTGAATTGTAATAAACAAAATTTAGATAAAAATAAAAAAATACCCAAAAAAAAACCTAAATTAATTTTGCCACCAAAAATACTTTAGTAAACTTATTGTGCTAAAAATATAAAATATCTCTTGATATATTCTTAAATGAAAAGCATTTTAAAAATAACCCTCACCACTGTTTTCAATACCTCAAAGGAGTTTGATGCATGGTATTTTTTAAAATTACTTTTAGCTTGAAAATGTATAAAAATAATTTTTTTTTTGTTTTTAACATCAGTATATCATAAAAAAACTAAATAAAACATCAATTTAATTTTTTTAAATTAAAATTTTTAAAAAATGTATAAAAATGTGAACAAAAATCATGTCAAAGTAGGTTACATGTAAAGAATTCAGATTTTTTATGATGTATTTAGAATTAGAGGGATGGAGCAAAACTCTTTCATTTACTTTCTCATGTCTCACCATAAATTTGGGCCTAGCTTTAATAGATTTGGATCATGTATGGATACTACAGAGGATCAATTTACTTAGGCCCGAGAACAAGCTTTAAAGGTTAAATAAAAAAGATTGAAGCTTTATAGATGCTCTTGTGATGCACAGATCATATATGCGCGCAAACTAGTCCTCTATACTAAAACTTGTTACACCTATAATTTTTTTAATTTTTTAAAATTTAATTTTTAATTTTTTCATTAAATTGCATCTTTTTTTAATGATTTTATCCTCATTTTAAATTAATTGATAATTATATTTTTTAATTGAATCTTCATAATAAAATTTATGAAATATAACTTTTAGAGATTAAATAAATATTTAGAGGTTGGTGAGGTTTGACTTGTTTTTATTTTTTTTAAATTGATATCTTCTTATTTTTTATTAGTTTTTAACTGTTTTTATTTTTTTGGTTTAATTCACTTTTTTCTAACTTTTGTTTTTTTTTTCTGTTTGTTTTTATTGAGTTAGCTCTTAATATTTTTTTCTATTTCACTCCTTTTTTCAATCTATAAATTAATTAATTATATTACAAATAATTTTTAATTTTACTCCTATTATTTTTACGTGCTTTTTTTTATCAGTTTATTATTATTACTGCATTATTTAAATTGTTATTATAACCAATGATTTAGGACTAAATTTGTTTTTTAACATGTTGCTTTTTTACAAAGCGCTAAGAAGATATATGGTATATATTTTAAATGCGCAAGGTGTTTTGTTACTGTTTTCCGGCAAGAGGACAGGACAAAGAAAAACAAAGATTCAGTAAGTGGCCACAGAAAAAGCTGAAAAGTAAATTCTTGTCACCAACGCATAACCCGAGAAAAAAACATTTAAAAATCCAAGAAATACTGTGGGACGTGGTAATTTCTCAGCTTGCTATTTCCTATCCGTTTATTAAAATCCAAACCCTTAAAAAAGAAAAGACACTACCCGTTATTTATAATCTGTCTCACTCGTGATCATCATCGTCAGCTTAGATTTGGGTTCACATAAACACCTAATTATAATCACACTTAAAAGGAAAGTCAAGCATATTACTATTATTCTCTCCATTCCAAGGGATATACCCTCCTCTCCTCTGCTCTTCTTCATAAATAACGATCTACTTTCCTGTCGGCTACTCCATTATTATTATTATTATTATTATTATACCTGCCACACAAATGCACCCTTTCCTGTCCTAGATAGGACTTTCCTTTCCCTGACTAATCACCGGAATTTCCAGTTCCCGTTCACCGGAAATGACTTCTCGTCGACTATCACTCGCCTCTTTGCTCTTTCTTTATCTAGTATTTTCCTCTCAGTCCCTAGACTTTGATGATTTACACAAAAGACACAAACCCAGAATCAAAGGCCCCATCAAGACCCTAGTAGTTCTCGTCATGGAGAATCGCTCCTTTGACCACCTTCTCGGCTGGCTCAAGTCAACCAGACCCGACATCGACGGCTTATCTGGTTCCGAATCGAATCGAATCTCTGCTTCCGACCCTAACTCCGACGAAGTCTTCGTCTCCGACGACGCGGTCTTCATCGACTCGGACCCTGGCCACTCGTTCCAGGCGATCCGAGAACAGATATTCGGGTCAAACGATAGTTTCGCTGACCCGGCTCCAATGAACGGGTTCGTGCAACAAGCGAAGAGCATGGGTGAAACCATGTCGAAAACCGTCATGAGCGGGTTCAAACCGAGTCTTTTACCGGTTTACACCGAGTTAGCGAATGAGTTCGCCGTTTTTGACCGGTGGTTCGCGTCGGTTCCCGCGTCAACTCAGCCGAACCGGTTCTATGTCCACTCAGCAACCTCACACGGAGCCATGAGTAACGTGCGGAAAGACCTTATCCATGGATTCCCTCAAAGAACGATATTCGACTCACTCGACGACAATGGCCTCAGTTTCGGGATATATTACCAAAATATCCCCGCAACACTGTTTTTCAAGTCGTTGAGGAAATTAAAGCACTTGTTGAAGTTTCACAGCTACGAACTGAAGTTCAAATTGCATGCGAAGCTAGGGAAGTTACCTAATTATGTGGTGGTGGAGCAGAGGTACTTTGACGTGGAGTTATTTCCAGCCAATGATGATCACCCATCACATGACGTGGCAAGAGGACAGAGGTTTGTGAAGGAGGTGTATGAGATATTGAGGAGCAGTCCGCAGTGGAAAGAGATGGCTCTTCTGATTACTTATGATGAGCATGGTGGATTTTATGATCACGTACCTACGCCCGTCAGAGGGGTACCGAATCCGGATGGGATTATTGGGCCTGACCCATATTATTTCCAGTTTGACCGCTTGGGTATTCGGGTTCCGACCTTTTTGATCTCTCCTTGGGTTGACAAGGGTACTGGTAAGTGTTGAGTTCTTTGTTGTTTTGTTCTATTGTTTATTTTGCTGCTATTAATGTTGTTGTTTAAGGATTTTTTTTTTCTTTTGTTCACAAGAAGTAGTAAATAATAGGGTGGTTTGGATTGATTATTGCTGTTGATGTGCAGTGATACATGAACCAGATGGGCCAAGACCAGATTCACAATTTGAGCATTCTTCAATCCCTGCAACGGTGAAGAAGCTGTTTAACTTGAACTCGAATTTCTTGACAAGGAGGGATGCATGGGCTGGTACTTTTGAGAATTACTTTTACCTTCGTGACACTCCGCGTGATGATTGCCCAGGTTTGGGATCGATATCCTTATCTTTAAATAATTAGTAATGTTTTGTTTTTCTTTTGAACAACCAAGTTACTTTGTCTTGTAGTCAATGAAACGTTACTGTGCTTAATTTGATTGCGTGAGGCTTCAAGTAGGATGCGGTCTTGCACCCCTGTTTAATTTGGCAGTATTTGTATTTGATTTGGTGCTATACTGCTTTTGTTTGATTTGCCTATTTCATCGTTTAATGGGATTCCCACTTATTTTATTTGCGAATTAGTTGCTTGCCATGAAATCCATGGCAGTATTCTCTAACAGACAGAGTCAAGTGACGTGCAAATATGAGAGCACACAGTCTTCTGTTGTTTTCTTCTTCTTTTTTAAGCGGATCCTTCTTAACTTTTATGTCTATAGCAATAATGGAGGTTGGAGACTGAAGATTAAAGCCTTTAGGTTAACTGTTCCATTTAGGCTTGTAGAGATAGAACCCAGTCAAGAGTGAAGAGACGACCCTGTTATCTATCTGTTTCAGGCTATGTAGATGGTCCAAGGATGTCGACACACGTGTCTACTATGGCATTTCAAGAACCGTTAGTTCATACAGAAAATCTCTTCTGAACAAACATTATCTGGGATTCGTGGTGTGTTATCTTATCTTACATCATATGATTCTAAATTAATCCTGAAATCTGTACACAGAAACGCTGCCAGACGTGACGACATCATTGAGGCCATGGGGACCAAAAGAAGATGCAAGCCTCTCGGAGTTTCAAGTTGAGATGATCCAGCTTGCATCACAGCTCAATGGCGATCATGTACTGAATGCTTACCCGGATATTGGCAAAAGCATGACAGTGGGTGAAGCCAACAGATATGCTGAGGATGCAGTTAGGAGGTTCCTTGAAGCTGGCAGGGCTGCTCTTAGAGCCGGAGCAAATGAATCTGCTATTGTTACAATGAAACCTTCCCTCACCAGCCGAGTTCCGGTGGGGGATAATGCTCGCTACCAGAAAGCCTACTAATTCCCTTCAAAACCACCATTTTAGATATGAATTTAAACACAAATACACAATTACTGTGGCTGTAAGCATTTATCTCAGATGTATTATTTTGCGTAATTGTAGTTTTAGTAGATGCTAATGGAACACTAGCATTGTTCCTATCTACATGTGGTAGTGCTAATTGTATATCAGGTATATGTAATAATTAGCCAACATTTGGTATTATTATTGCTTTTATATCATAAAAGCATCAATTTGATGCGTTATTAAATTAAAAAAAAAAGAAGAAGAAGAAAAGGAGGTTACTTTGGACACTCAATTTTCTCTTTGTTTTCCAGTCCAATCCGATTATCAGTTTTCTCAAGAATGACAACTGTGTGCCGCGCATGTGGTTATTATTTGGTATTAACAACTGAGGTGATGATCATATTACGTCTTCCACTTCGATGGACTTGCAGCATGACATACAGTTCTACATTTCTCTAGCTGAAACCGCAGACGAGTCTTTGAAGTATAATGCGCAGCCAGTCGGCAATCCACTCCAAATGGTCCTACCAGAAAATAACAAGAAAGAGAAATGAAAAAAACTGGCCACAAAAAACTGGCTACCATTCAACATGCTATCTATACGCAACTAGCAAGCTTCTAGCAGTCTTTATCTTTCATCTTCTGCTTGCACCAGCCAACCCTTTCTCCCAAAATACTAATGGAGGGTTCATGTGAACAAAGTGTTACACTCTATCAACACCATTGACCTCCTCTTCTCAGCTTACCTGGTCTTAGCGATGCAACTTGGCTTTGCCATGCTATGTGCTGGCTCAGTCCGGGCCAAGAATGCCATGAACAGTACGCTTACAAATTGATGAGTCAATTTCATTTAGTTTTTGTTTGGTTCTTTAAAACATCCGGCACATATTAGACCCTAAATATTTGGACTCGATAATCAACCAAGCCCAAGATGTTTAAACTTGACAGTGCATCAAGCCCAATATAGCATGGATCTAATACGCATTTAAGGTCAAAAGTGAATGGACTTGGCAGTGCGTCAAGCTCAATATAGCGTGGGTCTAGCATGCATATCAAATTTAAGGCAGTTGAACTTGATAGTCAGTTAAGTTTGAGATGCTTGGGCTTGAAAGTGCATTAAACTCAAGGTAGTGTGGGTCTGACATGCAAATTAAACCCAAGACGGTTGGACTTAGCAGTCAGCTAAATCCAAGACAATGACCATCCTCCCTTGACATGTTTAGGGGAATAATTAGCTTCCTTTGAGTCTAATCTCATGGAAGAACTTGACCTCTATAAACTTAGTTACACTTGATGTCTTAAACTTTGGCTCTCTATATTTTTTTAGGTACATAAAAGTCCTTTAAGGATCTACCATATTTCCATCAGATAAAAAATATTTACCCATCATTAAATGTTATTAGGGTAACTGCACTGCATGTGCTTCTTTTTATAAAAGAATAAAATTTATGGGCTATAAATATAAATGAGAGCTTTATAATAAATATTCATAATCTTCAATTCTTTACACCATTTATACTTTTAGAGTATTTCTCTTTAGAATATTCTTATAATTCTTTCTAAAAAAATATAGATTTTATCATCGAATCAAATGATCTTTAAATCTCCTGATTGTAAGTATTTTATTACAAGTATTCAAGACCTTCTTGGTGAGTTTAAAATTTTTTAGATTGAAAAAAAATCTAAATATTTTTAACTTATTAATCAACCACTCTCCTAGACTGACATCAAATAACCTTTTATTTTATGTTCTTTGTATTTTTTAACTTCACTAATGTTGTTGATGTTGTTGCTGGAAGCATCTCTTATTATCTCTTTGGCTTTGCGTTTGCATTTGGTAATGGAACTAATTCTAACCCTTTCATAGGTACAAGCTTCTTTGTTCTCAAATATATTCCTAATACCTCTTACAACTATAGTTGCTTTCTTTACCAATTGACTTTTACTGCTGCAGTTGCTAGAATTACCAGCGGCTCCATAGCTAAAAGAACCTAATTCAGTGCTTATCTTGTTTTCTCATTTTCCCTTTCTGAATTTGTGTACCCAATTATGGTTCATTGGGTTTGGTCATCGACTGGTTTGTTGTCTCCTAGTTCAAATTAATCAGTTGTTAGGCTCTGGTGCTATTGACTTCGCTGGCAATGGTGTGGTTCATTTGGTAGGAGGGTTGATGGACTTCGGGGCTCATTTATTCAAGTTCCTCAAGTGAGTTGTTTTGATGCATTTGGCAAGCCCGTGCCAATATGTGGGCACAATGCAACACTTATGGTGCTTGGTACCGATCAAGTAATTGTTGTGTGTGGTTCCGTATCATGTGATGGTGGAACCACTATATTAATTGTCATGAGCTGCCTCTTTTAATTTAAATGTAGTTGTACTGTAGATGTAATAGCAATTTTAACAAAAGAGATAAGAGAAAAATAGGAGAAAGAGAGGAAGTTGAGAAGAATAGGAGAAAGAGAGGAAGTTGAGACAGCTGAATTGATTGTCTTCTTTCTTTGATTTCTAGCTTGTTTATCGTTGAATCGGACTGAGATTTTGACAGCAGCTTCTAGACATGTTACTCGTCATTCTTAATGGTTGGATCGAAGATTGGTGGTGTGGAAGTTGGCTGTTTTGATAAAAAAAAATAGAGCTGTCAGTATTGTGAGTTTTTCTCAAATACTTCTTCTTTAATCTTGTTGTATTCCAAGAATATATTGTTCTTAATTATATGTATGTTGTAGCCCTTAGTTGAATCTAAGAAAGAACAATTATGAACCCATTATTTGTTAATAGTGGAAGTTTTTAGGTGGACTACGGTCCCGTGATTTTTCCCGCATAGGGTTTTCTACATAAAAATCTTGGTGTTGATTTGTGTGATTGTTGCTTTATATTTATTGATTGTTTAATCCTAATTTTGATTGTATAAAGAGAGAAAAGAATTGGAACTTGTGAATTAATCCGGCCAGATTGGAATCCGGTTATTTGTTCCTAATTTTCCCAACAAAGTGGTATCAGAGCACTGGTTGTGTAGATTAAATTTCTTATGCAATTAAAATGGAAAGGAAGATTCGAGTATGATAAAGCTCACTTCCTCCAATTATTTTCTATGGAAAACAATGATGGAGGATCACTTATATTACAATGATTTGGCTTTGTTGCTTGAGTGTAAAGGGAAAAAGCCTGATGAGATGGATAAGGTAAAATGGAATGGGTTTAATAGAAAGGCGACTGCTTATGTTAGAAAATAGACATCTTCTAAGTCCATTAATCATATTTCTTAAAAACATGATTGCTATACAGTTTGGAAGATATTAGAAGAAACCTTTGCCAAGGAACTTTTGCCAAGGAGAGTGCATAAAACAAGGTTTTTGTAATTAGAGACCTTATGAATTTGAAGTATAAAGATGGTGAAGATGCTTCAGTGCATATAAATGGATTCTGAGGGTTTTTGAATCAGCTATCATTGATGAATCTTGAGTTAGCTGATGAGATGCAAGCACTAATCCTATTGAGTTTATTGACAGATAGTTGGGAGACTTTGGTGGTGTCACTTAGCAATTCTACTACAAATAGAAAGATTACATTGAAAACAATGAATGATAGTATCCTCAATGAAGAGAAGAGGAGGAAAGGGACAAGCACTTTCGAGTATCATGTACTTATTATAAAAAGTCAAGGGAGAAGTCAAAATAGGTTCTCTCATGGCAAGTAAAATAGAGAATCCAGCAATAAAAAAAGCAAATAAAAGCTAAGAAGAAGATCTCAGTCAAGGAAGGAAATTAAGTGTTATTATTGTGATATGCCTGGACATATTCAAAAAGACTGTAGAAAGTATAAAAAAGATAAAAAGGGTAAAGATGAAGACAAGAATGAAGAGAATGGTACAACTGCAGTTGTATTTGATTGTGATGTTGCCATTGTTTATGATGATGGTTATGTGAATCTTGCATGTTAAGATACCACCTGGGTTAGAGATTCAGCAGCTTCTTACCATGTTACACCCGACGTGAGTTTTACACATCCTACACTGCTGGTGACTTTGGTCAAGTTAGGATGGAAAATCAAGGGATGACTAGTGTTGTGGGCATTGGAGATATTTGGTTAGAAACCAATACTGGATGCAAGTTGCTACTCAAAGATGTTAGGCATGTGCCTGATATGCACCTACACTTAATCTCTACAAGTACTCTTGATGAAGAAGGCTATCACAATTACTTTGGAGATAGTAAATAGAAGCTCTTTAGAAATTCCTTAATTATTGCTAAAAGGAAGAAGATGGGTCTCTACATGTCACAAGTCAAAGTGATCAAAGAGGAGTGAAAGCAATTGAAGATTGCTTTACTAATTTATGGCATAAATGACTTGGACATTTAACTGAGAAAGGCCTTGACATCCCTTCCAAGAAGAACTACCTTTCATTAAAAGGTATGAACTTGAACACATGTACTTATTGTTTAGTTGGTAAACAACACAGAGTTGTGTTTCAAAGATCACTTTCACATAGAAGATCATATGTTTTTAATTTAGTTCATACTAATGTTTGTTCTATGATTGATAAGTCTCTTGGGAGTGCGTTGTACTTTATTAGTTTCATTGATGATCACTCCAGGAAAATTTGGGCCACTTGTTTGAAATCCAAAGATCAGGTGCTTAATGTCTTTAAGGATTTCTATGCTAGAGTTAAAAAAAAAAAAAACCTAGTAGAAAGTTGAAATGTATTCGAGCTGACAATAATGGTGAATACAGGGGTCCTTTTGAGAAGTATTGTAGGGAACATGGTATCAAGTTAGAGAAGACAGTTCCTAAGACTCTACAGCAAAATGAAGTGGCTGAGAGAATGAACATAACCATTGTTGAAAGAATTAAATGTATGCTCTTTCATGTAAAGCTACCTAAGTCCTTTTAGGGTGAGGTAATGAAGACTGTAGTTGCCATGATCAAGCTTTCTCCATCAATTCCTCTTGATTTTGATGTTCCAAATAGAGTTTAGAAAGGAAAGGATATCTTTTATGCATACTTGAGAGTGTTTGGATGTAGAGCATTCGTACATGTTCCTCGAGATAAAAGGTTTAAACTCGACAGCAAGACAAAGCAGTGTATTTTCTTGGGCTCTGAAGATAATGAGTTTGGCTATAGGTTGTGGGATTCAAAGGAGGAGAAAATTATGAGAAGCAGAGATGTTATTTTCTTTAAAGATCAAACCATTGAAGACTTTGAACATAAAAAGAAAACAGAGTCTACTATTTTTATTCCTTTTAATTTAAATCCAAGACCTACTCCACAGTTACCTTTGATGCCTGCTAATAATAGGGAAGATTTTCAAAATGATGATAATGGTGGTTTTCTTATTGAGCCATTAGTTGGTGATCCTGAATCAACTAATAATAATATTGATATTATTCCTGAACAGGTTATGCAAGAAGCTTCAGATGAGTCACAATTGAGAAGGTCAACTAAACCTCGCCAACCTTGATGCATTCCAAGAATATTGATATTGTGAGTTTTTCTCAAATACTTATTTAATCTTGTTGTATTCCAAGAATAGATTATTCTTGATGATATGTATGTTGTAGCTCTTAGTTGAATCTATGAAAGAACAGTTATGAATCCATTATTTATTGATAGTGGAAGTTTTTAGGTGGACTATGATCTTGTGGTTTTTCCCGTATTGGGTTTTCCATGTAAAAATCTTTGTGTTGATTTATATGATTGTTGCTTTATATTTGTTAATTGTTTAATCGTGATTTTGATTATATAAAGAGAAAAAATTGAAACTTGTGAATTGTGAATTAATCCGACGAGATTGATGTCCAGTTATTTATTCCTAGTTTTCCTAATAGTAACTGGACCGGTTTTAGCCGGGCTGCATTAAGAACTACATTGGCAAGTTCGAGCGCTGGAATCACAACCCTATTTGGCCGGCGATTACTAGTAGGCCTTCGGGATGCATTAGATGTTTGCAGTGGATTGCTTGGTGGTTTAGTTGCAATTACTTCAGAATGTTCAGTTGTGGAGCCATCCTCGCTTCTACTCAGATTATATGCGTGTCCAAGATCAAAATCATTCATGATTCGATAGTACTTCTCCTCTGCAACATTGACGCATTGGCTTGTTGTTTTTCTTTCTTCCTTTTTGGGTAAAGCCGAGTGTTTCTGCTCATCGATTCCTTTTCCATTTAAATTGTCTCTCTTTTAGGAAAGACAGCCTACATATTCCTTCTGCAGGTATAGCTTTGTCGAAACTTTCCCGAGCACCGACATGTTTACTTGACAATCAATCTGCAGCGTCGTATGCTCCCTGACGGTTGCCCTTTTTTAGGGACGGCAGCAGTAACTAGGACGGAATCCAAAACGTATGAAATAATTAGAACACTAAATAACCTTTCTAAAAGAGATGTAGAGGAGTTATTAAATCCGGCCAATCAGAAATAATTGGAACACTACACAACCTTTTTTAAAAGAGATTTGGATCTAGAAAACATTAACTATACATTAGAAGGGGAGGGATTAGGTAGTGTTTATTTATTATAATATTACTTTGCTTTATTTTATTTTATTTTTTGATTTTTTTATCAATGTTTTTTTTTAGTTTTATTTTTTAATATTAGATTTTTTTATTTAGTTATTATATTCTTAAAATACGGATTTCATATTTGACAAGATAACTTGATTGACTCATATTTTTTTAATTGTTTTTTCTTCTAATTTTATTATTTTATATTAATTTGATTGAGAATTAAATTTTATAATTTATTTTATTTACTTTTCATTAGGTTATCTTAGTCTCATGACCCAAAAATAATGCTTGCTGGGTTAACCCGAGTTGACTCAAATTGTTTTTTGTGTCTTTCATTTAATTGATTTTTTTAATTTTATCATTTAACATTGGATCGTTGGGGAATTAAGTTTCATAATTTATTTTAATTTGCTTTTTATGAGAATATTTTGGTCTTGTGATCAAGATCGTGAGTTTTGACATTTTAACCCTAGTTAAATCAGGTTTTTTTAAAAGGTTATATCGGTCTCATGACTCGGGTTGCAAGTTCTTTAACATTGAAATTGCTTTTTATTAGACTGTCCCCGTCTCATAACTCAGGTCATAGGTTTGACAGGTTAACCCTATGGACTCATTTTTTCTCTTTTTTTAACTGATTTTTTTTTTCAATTTCATCAATTAATAGTGATTGATTGAGAATTAAACTTTATGATTTGTTTCAATTTGTTTTTAATTTAGTTATCCTGATTTAATGACCTGGGAATAATGCTTAACGATTAACTCGGGTTGACTTGACTTATTTTTTATGTTATTTTTTTAATTAAGATTTTTATAAATTTTATCATTTAATATTAGGTCTGACAAGACAATTGAGAATCAAGTTTTATAATTTATTTTAACTTTTTTTTTATTGGAGTTATCTTAGTCTTAAGACCAAAGTAGTGGATTTGATAGGTTAACACGAGTTAAATTAGGTCTTTTTTTATTTTATTTTTTTTATAAAGTTATCTTGATCTAATGACTTAGGTCATGAGTTTGGTAGATTGACTCAGATTATTTTTTATGTTCTTTTTTTAATTAATTTATTTTTTAATCTCATCCTTTAATATTGAGGGGTTTAAAATTTGTAATTTGTTTCGATTTATTTTTTATGTGGTTTTCTCAATCTTATGATCTAAGTTGCAAGTTTGACAAGTTAACTCAAGTTATTTTTTAGATTTTTAATTGATTTTTTTTCTAATTTTATCATTCAATATTAAGTTGATTAAGAATTAAACTTTATAATTTATTTTGATTTGCTTTTTATAGGATTATCATAGTCTCATAACTTGGGTTATAAATTTGATATGTTAACCCGGGTTATCCTAGGTCAATCCAATATATTATTATTTTAATATTAAAAAATATCATCTTGAAATTTTATTTAGTCAAATATTTCACAAGTTGTATAGATTGTTTTAGACTAATAAAATCAATTGAGTTATATCAAATAAACTATCATATAATTTTTTTCTACTAGAAAAAAAAAACATTAGTAACATTTGATTTTTTGTTTTTACATTAAAAAAAATAATTTAGCCCATAGATCAATTATAGCCTAACACGGATCAATTATCTAAGTAGTTACTTAGCTCGGCCAAACTTGGTGAGTTAATCCAAGAGTTCAAACCTGAGTTGAAATACAAGTTGAACCTATTTTGTTATAATTTGACCAAACCTGATTGACCTACGGCCAATAAAAATGATAAACTACTCACAAGTTATCCAACAGCTTAATACCCCCAACCCCCTTTTACAAGTTAGCCTCTTATGAGTCTGGAAACCACGTCAGAGAATAACATGTATAAAAAAATAATATCAATTAAAAAATATATAAAGGTAGAGATTGTTAATACCGTTACGTTCCAAAACAGCTCGGTTTGACAGGCACCCACTTAAAAAAAGCAACTTGAAGTATCCACTTTCATTAATGAAAATCTCGAGTCGTCACGTAAATAGCTCTGGTCTCTGGTTTGATGGTCCTGTTTTTACTACATTTAACACATGTATGATATCAACTGGGTTGAACCGTACACCATCTTATTTTCTGGCATCGCGGATCTGTTATTAATGGTTAGTAACAGTACACTGGAGGGCAAAGAATGTTCAGAAGATGGCCCATGAGAGGATTTGATTACAAAAATCTTGATTTCAGAGCTCTAAATTGGTATAATCGTTCATTCAATATTACATCTCGGAGGTGTATGAACTCGAATCAGTTAACGACATTTAAACAAAACTTTTGGGCAAGGCCACAAGTCAATAAAAAAAATCATAAAATTACTAATATCACATTTCGCTCCACCAAAGTGTTACTTACTGATATCGATCTGGTTAATACCTTACAAATTGTCGCTTTTCATCTCCATCGCTCTGCCTTCCGTAAGGATTGCTCTCATTGAAACCATTTCGGCTTCCTTTGTGTGTTTTCTTCCTAAACTTGGAAGCATTGCTTTCCATGTTTAGATTCACCTTTGGTGGAGAAGAAAAGCAAAATGAAGCAGCAACAGCCTGCAGATACCCAACATTAGCCATTTCATTCCTTGAAAAAATAAATATAATTGTTCGTGCAACTAATCGCCCTTGTAGAATGCGAGTGACAAGAATGGTACCTGCAGATCGAGTCGGTGGACATTAAAGATGTCCTTCATAGAATGTGAATTATAGGCCAACATGTAAGATCTATATGCATCTTTAGCTGATTTGTTCAAATAGTAGTTGTTGGCCACCAACTTCTCCTGAAACAATCCAGTAGCTATTTAAATTCTTTATAACTTTAGTTACTGGGATGAAACATACAACTGTGAAGTAGGACAGTACCAGCTGAGAGTGAACATTTGCCAGCTTCTTCTGATCAAATTCATACTCTTTGACAGGGACTTTTGCTGCCTAGAAGAGAGGTGGTAAGTTAAGAATACACAAAAGGCGATTACAAAAGCAACATCTAATCATTATGAACATTCTCTTTTTCAATCTGATAGAAGATATCAAGTATTCTTGCTTTTCAAAATTCTAATGCTGTGCATCCTACAGCATGATGAAACAAAACCAATTATTTATTGCACTAAGGTGGTGCCCTCTTCATAAAATAGTAGAATTGGAGATGTGTAAGATAAGCAGCTGTGATGAATCTCCAATATACCTTCAGATAGCGCAAAAACTGTAGCTCTTCTGGAATCAGGAAAAGCAAGGCATTTCCTTTTGCACCTTCCCCTCGTGCTGTTCGACCAACCCTGTGGATGTATTCCTGAAAGCAGTAAATTCAGAGTGCATGTTACTGAAAATGCATGAACAAGAACATTGAGAAATTAACTGAGACATGCTAGCTAGAAAGGATGAGCACCTTGGGTTCATCAGGAGGATCAAACTGCACAATCCAGTCCTACAAGCAGAAAAGGAAAGATAAGGAATAAATATTAGCCGACCTACAAGGATATACAGATTTCATGGTCTGAATAATAAATTATTCTTTTATGTGGAGGCCTTTAAGTGAGCAATTTAGAAATTTTGAAGCACAATCCTTTCCAAAATCCCCAAAACCCATGTCAAGTTCAAACAAATCCAAATGCACCGTCTTAATTGAAGGTAATTTTGCAAAAATTTCAAATACAGAAGTCAATCAATTAATCTAAACACCGACACCAAGAAAAGGAAACTTCCAGAGAGTGTCTTAATGGGAAGAGGCCAGAGAGATATTGATAGATGAAAAAATAATGTCTGCAAATATTATTTCAATTTTCAACAACAATCACAACCCTCCCCCAACAAAACAAACACGACCCACACGAGCTTCTAGGGGCCTAGATCCTAGAAGAAAAGTCTTGGTGAACAAAAGACTCATACCACAGCAGGAA
>NW_011499903.1:72493-98745 GCF_000495115.2 Populus euphratica | reverse complement strand
AGCAGGAATATCAAGTCCACGAGCCGCAACATCAGTACAAAGCAAGATGCCTTTCTCTGCTTTGCAGAAATCAAAAAAGGTAGAGGTTCTTTTCTGTTGCTTTTGTTTTCCATGGATATCAAAGCATTCCACCTGAATGTATCTGAGAAGGTCAGCATGAAACTTGACCGAGTTACATGAAGAGAAGAAGACCATCACTTTCTTTGACAAATTTCTCTTCAAAAAGGAGTACAAAAGGATAAATCTCTTGGCACTTGGCACTACACAATAGCCTTGCTGCAGACCTTCATTTGTGACCTACAATAGCAGACATCTTGTTAGGTTTAAAGCAGAGAGCTTGTTCTTGCTTATACATATGTTTATATGTATGAAAACAATTAGACTTGGAAGCAACAGCATGTCTACCTTCGTTCTACCATCATCCACATCAATATATACAGGAGTTGTCTGAAATGACAACCGAGCAAGGTCCTCCACCTGAGATGGAAATCCAACGTCAGTTAGATCAACCAGAAGAGAAAAAAAATACTGAATTTCACTATAAAATAAAAGGAAGAAAAAAAAAGAGCTGAAATTGTGTTACAATCTTAATCATTGAAATTCTGATTAAAGAGAAAAGGCAAGGAAAAACATGAGTAGACTGAGCCAACATCAAAATGTGATGCCTTGAGAAAGATACCTTTTTAGTTTGGGTAGCTGAAAATAAAGCAGTTTGCCTAGCCTGCACATTGATTAGTGAACTCATCAGCTAAAAAGCATTAGATATTGCCAAAAAGAAATCTAAATTGTCATTGCAACCACAAACAGGAGTATAGCTCACTGAACACAACCATGTCACTGAATATTATCATACATCAGCATACGAACTCAAGTTTTAGCTAAGGACTTATAATTAAGAAAAAAAAATTGCCGTTCAGTTAGCATTGAAAACAAAAAGTCATTGATAAGACATTTAATGCAAACACACCAAATACTATAAGAGCATCTTAGCAACTTACTACAAAGTGCAGCTACTAATACTGATGGAAAACACAGTGGATCAGGATAGTTAACATACATTGTTTCACATATTCCTTTGTGTTATGAGCATATCTTTTTTACTTCTGAATAAAAAATCATACATGCAGACCAACATCATTACCGAAACATAATTTACCTTTGGTAGAAGCTTGATAATTTGCTTCATTTCTTCCTCAAAATTTGCCTCCAATATCCTGTCTGCTTCATCAATTGTAAGGCACTGCAAGTTTGAAAGGTTATTTAACAATTACGTAATGCTCTCAAGCAACTAATTTTACTACTGGCAGGAACATTTATTGATAAGATTTCTACATAAGTCTTATACTGGCAATTATTAAACATCTAATATAGTCATAAGCTATTCAACCCATGGTATTGGTTTGAAAGGAAAATGAGTAAATCATCATCTATAACAAGGTTAAAGCTTTATACAAGTTACCTTTAAATTCTTATAGATAAATCCCTTTGTATTTTGAAGATGATCAAGAAGTCGACCAGGGGTTGCCACTAGTAAATTTACCCCTTTAACAAGGCGTTCCGCTTCTCCTCTTCTTGCTGCACCACCAATAACCAAGCCAAGAGTCTGAGAGTGATACTTGAGAAGGTCTTTTGCCACAGCATGAGTCTGCAGGTTTAAATGTTGGATTAATCAAAAGAAAACAACAAGTAAACTATCCAGAACAACAAAATCTTCACCTTTCCAAACCCATTTTTTTCCACCTTTCAATTGTGGCAAGTTGAGACCGAATTATAGCATAATACCAATATAAAGTCACATCACTTTCCTCCTAAGCCAAAAGAAAGAATTTCATTGAAGCAGAGTCCATCAGATATGTGATGCATTCTGCCAACTAATTTACAATTTAAATAAAAGATGATAATCTTATCATTTGCATTAACTCAACCATCAATTACAATTTATCAGCAAGCATAATGTATAAGTTGTACAAAGGAAAGAGATCTTTTTACAGAAAGGGATATGTAAACCAGTAAATTCCATTTTTCTACGCCTGCTTTCACAATGAAATGAAGAGAAAAGAAGGCAACAACTTCTAGTCCATAAATAATCCTAGCTCACAGATAATTTCTACAGGCCTCCTAATTGAAGATTTATAACAGGGAATAAAGCCTGGTTTGACCAATACTATCTGAAAGGGAATAATATGATACTTCACAGGGAAGCGTCTGCGGGATAAGGATTATACACATTTCTTTACCTGTATTGCAAGTTCTCTTGTTGGGCAAATAACAACAACACCCGTTCCATTGCGAGGAGCAAAATGAACATTATGTAATAATTCTACAGCTGGTATTAGAAACGCAAGAGTTTTCCCAGAACCTGTCCTTGCAGCACCAAGAACATCTTTTCCTACTAGGAGTGGTGGAATTGCCCTGGCTTGAATCTGTATTTGCAACGATACATCAGATATAAGAAACTTTTTATGCGCAAAAGGGGCAAAGAATGCAGACATCCTTAGGAAATTACAGTGGACAGTATATCCTTCCTCTAGACAGAGAGCAAGAAGATCTTTATATATAGAAGTCCCATCTAGACAAAGAAACATTACAAAGCTAAAAAAATCTCACATAGAATTTGGAAAGCTTTAAGTTGTAATAAAATATCTTATGTAATGACATCAGGCTGTTCGTTAGAACTTAAAAAGAAAACAATATACCTGAGTCAAATTCGCAAATCCCATCTCTTGAATTGCCTTACGAGTGGCTTCGGATAATCCCAACGAGTCAAATGACTCCGTACTCATAATCCCACCTCCACTTTTCACCTTCTTCACCGTCTGTTTCTCCTCCTCCTCCTCCTCTTTTTCTTTCTCTTCCTCTTCACTTTCCTTCTTACTCTTCTTATTTTTATTATTCTTCTTCTTATCTTTCACCTCCTCAACTTCCCTATCCTCCTCCTCCTGCTCCTTCTCTTCTCCTCCTTCGATTTCATTTAGATTTTTCTCTTGTGCTTCTTTTTTTGCTCTGTTTCGCTTACGTTTCCTCTTCTTCATCTCTTCCTCCTCTGCTGATCGACTGTGATTCTGTTCTGCCATGGCGGCCACTGATTTCTGATTCTAGCTAGCTAGGGTTTTGTCGAGGGAATTGGGAAGACGAGGAAACATGGGGTTTATGGAATTTAGCATCAACAACTAAACCCTTCAGAAGCGAGTTCAATAGGGACTCATAGGAATGGACTAGCCTTTTGGGATCATAAGTTTGGGTTTGGTTTTGGGCCACGTAGTTTTGTGGGTCCATTTCCCTTTTTACATCATAATCCGAGAATTATTTAAAGGAAAAATAATTACTTTTTAAGGTAAGTTTGTTTTGCAAAAAATATTTCTTTCATAAAATAGATTATTTCTTATTCATAATTTATAAATGATGATAATAAAAAAGATGTAATAAAAAAAGATGATAGTGATAGCATAAATGATATTTATTATTTATAATATATATGATACTAATAGCAATAGGATGGTTAATGATTATTATAGAATTATAATAATGGTGATAGTGGTAATAATAATTAAATAGTAATTATTTTTATAATAAGATAGTGGTAATAAAAAAAATGATGATAATATTGGTGTTTATGATATGATAAAATAATGGTTATATTAATTCAAAAAATAATAATAAATGATGATAGATAAAGTTTCTAATGGGATAATAGTTAATAATGATGATATTGACAATAATAATAATAGTAATAATAGTAGATTAATAATAAAATGATAATTATATTAATAATAAAATGATAAATAATAGTAGTTAAAGGTTATAATGAAATAATAATAATGATAATAATTACGGCGAATATTATAAGTTAATATTCCACGACAATATAATTAAAGAAAACCTGTGACATCCAAAAGTTTCGATGCTTTTTTATATTTAGCTTTGGAGCATCACAATAACATGGAAAACCTTAGATAAAAAAAAAAAAAAAAAGGGAAGACAGAGAAGAGGCCTAATCAAAAAAATTAGGGAAAATGAATTTAAGCTAGAAGAAGGTTTCACCTTTTCTCTATTATATATAAATGAAAGAAAACCTTCGACTATTATATATAAATGAAAGAAAACCTTCGAAATTAGCATCACACAGCCTCTAAACGTTGCCCCCACTTCTAGGACGTCATTTACTATTAACAAAATCACCATGAAAGTCAAGCCTGAGTTATGTTTTTGAAAACTTAGTCTTGAACCAGTAAAAGTAGGTAATTACAAGATATTTACATTTCAAAAGTTACTGTTGAATGCATGTACAGTCATGCTCACGCCAGTGCATAATCAGCTACTTCAAATGAGAATCATAGGTCATATATACAGGATCTGGAACTACAAGGGGCAACTTATCGATGTACATGAATAGCCTCTTGCAATCCTGAACCATAATCGAGGATAAATCAACAACATCAGCGTTGTCTGTATAGATCCAAAGGTCACCAGAATTGACCCTTTTAAGACTACCACGACAGAAGGGGCACGATTGAGACCGCCGGAGCCTGGGATGAAAACAGAACAACATATTAAATCACTATAAAAGCTGGGAAAGACTAAGAAAACATCGGCTCACAACAGCATTAATACTGTGAGGACACTTCAAAATAAGAAAACATAGGCCAACAAACCCTTCAAAGACGTAGTAGACCAGTCAAGGACCTCCATTCCTGAGACTGGAGGGTTGGCCTAACAGCTTTAAGATGGTTCAAAAGTTCCAAACAGGGAATGCATGTGCAACAGAAAATTATGTGCAGTGAAGTGATAAAATTGACCCTTTTTCTAAGATGTCCATGATTATAAAAAAAAAACTGTAGAAAAATACGATCATTTATCAAGCAACAAGCTCAGGTGGTTCTATACAAGTTAAAAGGATTCTTCTGTCTTGTGCAAGATGAATCACAGGGTGGCATGAGATTCTTATAGACCCAAAAAAAGACCAGTTAAAAAGCCCACAAACTTGCGAGCAATTGTTCAGCATCACAGGTGTACTGATCTCTACTCTTACATCAATGTGGAGCTAGATAGGTTTCACAAGTGAGTTTTGTAAGAAGGTGAAAGGAAGAACAATCACCAGATGCATTAATTAATTGTCCAAACTTCAATTTCAGGGGAAAAACTAAAGATACATCCACATATATATTTACTTTTTGTTGCAGTAAAGATGAGATATACAGAAATTGTGTGGGACCCATAGAAAGAAGACAGAACGCTTACCAATCCTGATAGCACCTCAAACACAAAGAATGACTGCAATTAGGCAATACAACCTTGCTGTTCATCTCCAGGCAAATCCCACACTCTTCTTCCCTTTCTATGTCAAATTCTGAGAGTTTCCCCTTATCCCCCAACTCATCCTTTCTTCTATATCTCAAAGTGCATGCCTCTTTCTGTTTCCTATCTTCCACATCCGTAATTCCTCCTTGAAGTTGCAACAAAGAAGGAAATATCACCGCTGTTCATAGAAAACAAAACTTGTAAGCTCGAAATTTGCTTCTACAAACTGAGCATGTGATTCCATCAAAATTTAAGGGTCTGAGAAAAAAGTTCAAAAAGTTTAACCTTCTCAGAGTATCACTCACCATAAAATTCTCCAATGCTAGCTTTCCTTTCTTGAACAGACATAGTGGTTTTCCCATCTGCATAGGTCTGCACCAATCACCACACCATCACACCCCAACAAGAAGTTGTAATATTATTACTACATTTTTGAAGGTGATGAAGCGAAGAACAATCACAATAGACAAATTAAATAGATAAATAACCAGGCAACGAAAATGGAAGGGCGCATAAACTGGGCATGCTGACAAAAACTCAAACAATTCTATAACAAGCAAACTGAAATGAGTACCGTGGAAAGGAACGCACAAGATAAATAAGAATTCTTAGCAAACCAAGGGTACCAGCAAGGTTACAATCTGTCCACTGGACGAGAAAGAGAAAAATTTGGGCTGCTGGGCTATATGATAGTCGCATCTGAAGACGAGCTCCATCATTCTCCCTCGGATGATCTAAAGCACTGCATGAGCAGGATAGCATGTAAGCCACACAACAATAAAACTTGTTCTCTCATTCTTCCCTTGCATGAAAAAATGAGAGAAATGATCAAAGACAGGAAATTGTTTAGACCAATAACAATCAACATTGCTCTCCAATTAAGATTAGCACGTTCTATGCAAATAAGCCCTTACAAAAAATCAGGTCTAAATCTAAGAGATGATGCAGTAAATGTCGAAAACCACAGTAACAGTATGGCCAGGGTTGAATTTATGACTACAAGTTTTTTTAAAATTTACGTTCTTACAGAATCAAAAACAGTGGTTTCTTTCTAGACACTCTGAATCAACAAGCAGTAACGTGCCTGCTTTGCCAATCTTAAGGTTTCTACTGAACAAACTAGCTTAAAGACAAGAACTAAAATCAATATAACTAATATCGATCAAAGAATTGAATAGCAGGCCGCATTTTGCTAGAGAGAAAAGAAACACAAGAGACTGAAAACTTCATCTTTAATAAATACAAACTTAGATGCATCTTCTTCTAATAATAATAATTGATGGCTACTTGTTTTAAAATCATTATAATTATAAAAGAAAAAAAATTATTAGGCTACAAAAAGTGAAACATCAATTTCCCAGAAAAAAATAATCATATTCTTCTGTTTTAAACATGACTGGTCGTAAGTTTATAGGATTTTCACAAGAGAAAACTGGAAGAAGAAAAAAACATTTGTTTTCTCGTTGAAACACAGTCCCTTTAAATCCAACTTTAAGAACATAAGTCAATTCACCAATTAAATAACATTCGAAAATCGTCTTAACTGCATTTTCTTATAATTCGAAAATTTCTTAATCTGGTTTATTCTCAACGGAAGAAAGACAACAACGTTGTATCCAAATTGCAAGGTATACCCATCACTAATGCAATAGAGATTGAAAGCATTAAACAATTACGCCTACAAAAAGTTAAACCTTACCAAAAAAAATTAAAATCAAATAGAAGAGAGAGGGGGGACGGAGAGTACAGAGTATTGGCGTGCTGGATGTCAGCTTCGAGAGCTTTGAGAGAATCCTTGAAAGACAACTTTCCCATGCTTAGGCTAACTACTGTTATTTTCTCGGAAATCAATTCTCATCAAACAAACAAGAAAATAAAACTCCCGTCCGTGTTTACAATTCTGTCTCGAAAAAAAATCCACGACAAATCAGATAACTTAGAAAAAGAAAGCATACGATAAACCCCACTTGGCCAAACCGCGCACTCCGGCTCTTGTCTGTTATTCTCCTCAAAACTACGCGCAGCTCTGGCGTATGGTCTATTTACTACTTTACCCTCTTCAGACAGATTTGTCCCTTTCCTCTCTCTTTTTTCCAAGTACCTCGTGGAGTTTGTAACTTTGTATCATATGATTATGCACAGTGTTTTTTTAATTGATCAATAAAATAAAATTATGGTAGCTGTTATTTTTTGTTTTGAAATATAATAAAATATTTTTTTATTTTTTAAAATTATTTTTTATATTAATATATCAAAACAAGTGAAATATAAAAAAATATTTTTTAAATTTAAAAAATTTAAAATTTTAAAAAACATAATTTCAATTGTATTTCAAACATTACCTAATTTTATATATTAAACCCCACTTAGTTTATAGGTTAGCTTAAAACCTGAATATCCCCTCAGCCCAAGTCGAGTTTAAAAAAGATTAACTTGAATTAATTTATTTATTATAGTTGAAATATTTTAAAATTTTTAATTTTTTTATTAATTTGTATTAATTTATATTAGGTTGATACATTGTGATTTGAAACTGAGTTAGTTATATATATAGTTTTTATTAAAATTTAATTTTTTGTTTTTATTTATTTTTATATTTTTAAATTGTTTTGATATGGTAATGTTTAAAATAAATAAATATGATTTTAATATATTTTAAAATAAAAATAAATAAATAACAATATATTTATAGTAATCTTAAACGGCTTTTCAGTGATTATTACTCGGGACATGCAAAGAGGGTGTCTTTGGAAACTGAAATTACAGTTGTTCTCGATAAGTATTGGAAAGCAAAAACACAGTCATGAACTGATGACATGTCGAATGTGACTCCTCTGTTCCATTTTGGATTTCATCAATGTAAAACGTCCGTGAAGTTAATTCCCATCGTTTTTTATAATTTTATTGACGTCAGATTTCTATAATTAAGTTTCATACACATTAAAGTTTATATTTAACATTACTCCTTTTGTTATTTTTTTCTCGTATGAAATGAATGAGAGAGAGAAAAACAAATCTATGTTATGTTGAATTTTTTTAAGAATAAAAAAGACCGTAAATTTGCGACAAAGCAGCATTGTTTTGATGGTTAGAAAGATTGGAGGTGAGATGTCCAGGACATTTGGATTAAGTGTTTTTTTTTTCTTTTTTAGAAGTAAAGTAAAATAATATTTTATTTTAAAATTTTATTTTAAACATCAAAATATTAAAATAATTCAAAATATATAAAAAATTAGTTTTATACTAAAATAAGAATTTTTAACTTTTCAAAAATACAATTATAGCATACTATCAAAAAAATCTTAATTAAATTTCTTTAAAAAGTGTAATTGGTTAATTTTTAAATTTATTTTTTAAAAATTATTAGTTTAAATATTATAAATTTCAGTATTACTAGGAATTTATCTTATTATTAATCTTAGAATTTGAAGACTTAGTTAAAAAATACATAAAATATTCCTGACACACGTTATTAAAAAATATATATATCATACATAGCCTAAAGGTTTTTCTATTTTTATCCCCATGTTATTTATAAAATTTATTTAAATATTTGTTTTAGCCTTCCGGACACATCGTGCAACGAAGAAGGAAAAACCAACTGTCGCAGTCTCATTTTTAATGATAAACCAGCGGCGATGGCAACAACCTTAAAAATCAAAAGTATATGGTTTGGATTTTACCGCCAACTGTTTAGGAAATTTAAAAGAGGTATCCACCAACTGGATAAGAAATTGAATAGCATTATCGGTCCACTTAAGCCCGAGATATAATATGGTAAGCACCTACAAGTTGACTGAGATAAATATTAACATTAACATTGAAGTTTCTATTATTGTTGACTGGAATGACAAAATCAGTACAAAGAACTGGTTCCTCGGCCGATCTTACGCTCTCGAAATGTACATTTCTTCCGAAGATAATAGGTGCGAGAGAAATTTCGTGACTTCTGTAGTGGAATATATTGCTTTATTATTTCTCGAGAGAAAATTGTTTTGTTTTTTTTTCAATGAAGTGTGTTTTCTAGATATCTGTTAATGATTTTCTTGTTGTAAGTTTGTTCTTTGACGAGCTCACTCCTCCTTCGTGTGTTTAGATGTACAAATAAAGTGTTAAAGAGTGTAAAAGTTGTCAAGGAGTGAAGTGTTAAAGATATTCGGTGAGAATTGAAAATATCGTGGATAATAGGATGCCCCTAAAAATGTTAAATCAAAATATAAATGAAGTGTTATTGTAAAAATATAAATTAACAGAACAATAAATAGCATAGCAAAAATACCGTAGAAATCATCGTGCACACATATATAAAATACTTTTCATTATGGTAGTTAAATTATGCTTGTGTCCTACGAAGAAAAAAACAAGATACCTTCGAGGAGGGTACTTCGGTGTTTTGGGTTTACACTCGTACCTTTTGGGTATTGCATGTTTTGTATTTTTCCTCCTCGTATGATGGATGGTTTATAAATGATTTGTTGTTAATAATTCTTTTCTTTTCTTTTCTCTTTTATGCCTTATAAAATATTCCTTAGTCTTCTTTATTTATGGTATTTAATTTTAATTTTTTTAATTCTTGATATAATTAAAAGATTAATATCTTTTTTCAAATGTAGGAGTGTTGAGATAATAAAT
The DNA here is from genome assembly GCF_000495115.2 of Populus euphratica. Taxonomy (NCBI): domain Eukaryota; kingdom Viridiplantae; phylum Streptophyta; class Magnoliopsida; order Malpighiales; family Salicaceae; genus Populus; species Populus euphratica. The sequence continues at coordinate 88,815 of NW_011499903.1, read as the reverse complement.
AACCCAGTAAAATCGGGGTCGAATCACAAAAAAGTTAATTGTATAAATTATAAAGTATAATAATAGAACAACAACAACAACAATAACAATAATAAAAATAAAAATAAAAAGAATAAAAAGTTAATGAGAACTTTAAAATGAAAGATCAATGTGAGTATTAAATAATGATAACAATAAATGTCAAGGTTAGAGGATTCACTAATGGTATTTCAAACAAGTATAGTATAAACTCTTATTATTCAACTGGAAAACCACACATAAAAAAGGATCCAATCAAATTATAAATGGTTAACATGAAAGGAAAGGAAATAAAAGGCATAAATAAGATATTAATGAAAAAAATCTTAAGCATTACAAAAATACAAAAAGAAAGCAAGAGTATGATCTTGATATGGAAATCAAGATACCTAAATGCATGACAAATGCTTTCTTTTATAGGTCAAAATTTGAAACTATTGATTTGATGATTAATTGTTAAGTGGGTGACCACATCTTGACTTGATGACAATCCTTATCTTCTTATTTGAATAAAACGTCATTAATAACGTTAGAATTTGAACCAAACTCACATGAAAATTTTAGAAAATTGTCTCAACTTTTCAAGAGAAAAAAATTAAGGTCATTTGGACTTTTAAAACTCGAAATATAGACTGAACACTGAACAATGTCTTGATTGCAAGACATATACAGGCTTCTACGTTGTTATTAAGATTTGGATTTCTAAACAGCAAAATTGAGTCTTGACTTTCCATGAAAGTTTTAGGCCTATGTTTTAGCTTTCTATCCATATAAAGCGGACTTAAATATGAGATCTACAGTTCTAGATATAACCCAATTATAGAACAATGTTCCAGTTTGGATTGCACCAGCATCTCTTTTATAAGTTAGGCTTTCTCTTTGGTTTTTCAATTTTAATACTTCAACGTATCAATCAATCCTTTTATTTATGTGATAGACCTAGATTTAGGATGAACATTTACCATAAATTAAAAATATCTTATGGTATCAAACTTGTTATTATAAAACATGTTTTAGTTAAGAAGTTATTGATACTTCAAGTGCAAAATGATGATATAAAACCTTAATAAAAATATACTTTTAAATACTAATCAATTCTTTTATAAAATTTTTGCTTGTTTTTAATTTAGTCATTTAATCATATTTTTTTATATGTAATTTTTTTAATTTTGTCCTTATTCTCTTAATTCTTTTCCTTAGTTCTCTTGTTAAAGTTTTATTAATTTTTAAATTCATTATTAAATCAAAATCTATTGTGTATTTTTTTTTCAATTTAACCATTATTCTTTTGATTTGTTTTTGCTTTTATTAAATTTAATTTTCTTTTTAATTTAACTCTTCAATATTTCTTTTTACTACCCTCTCATTTATGTTTTATTTTGATTTTCACCCTCATTGTGTTAATTATAATTTTTTGCTTTAGATCCTTTTATACAGTTGATTTTTTATTTATTTTATCCTTTAACGTTTGATTTACCAGAGATCAAATTTCATAATTTTTTAATTTTTTGTGCTTATAGTCTAATGACTTGAGTCACATGTTCAGAAAATTAATGTAGATCAACATCATTTTTTTTTCTTTTCTAATTGTATTATTTGATATTATTTTAAAAAAATAGTTTTGTGGTTATGTTCAATTCATTTTCTATTGGTTTAGCCATGAGTTTTGCAAGTCTTTTTTGAATATATGTTTTTTATTTTAAATTGTTTTATGTGTATTTAATTTTTGAAGATATTATTTTTATTCATTTATAATTTTTCTTTTTTGGTTTTATATGGATGAACTTTTATTTTTAGATAATATTTCTAATATATAAAACCTCACATGATTTTTTTCCTTTTCTTTTATTTAATTATTTCCATGTGTGTTTATTTTTATTATCATTTGATTTAATAAAAAAATATTTTTAATAAAAAAATTAGTGAACATATCTGGATAAGTGTTCTATGTTGCGGACCAAATATCCTAGTCTACAATTATCTCTCAATTTTTCTAGTTTTTCTTTAATTATTGTTAACAACTTTCTTTTTGTTTATTTATATAGATAATTATCGATTTATTTAATTAGGTGTTTTTGCTGATCAAATATCTTGGTCTACAATTATCTTTTAATATTTTATTTTTTTAGTTATTTTTAATGATTTTTTTACTCGCACAAATAGTTATCAATTTATTTAATTAAGTACATCCAGACTTTTCTTTTTTTAAAAAATATGTAACACATGGTGAAGCTAAGGTTAAATAATTAATAATATATATTTGTTATCTAAAACACATTTGCATACAAAATAATGTTAAATTTTAAAAAGAAAAGAGAGAAGGACACACGACCCCAAATTTTTCCCCTTAAAATTTCTTTATCCCTCACCCATAAGGTCAACATTTAACCTCACTTTTATGATTAAATGTCAATCTTCGTGAAAAACACAAGTAAAGAAATTGATTAGTTATAAAGGTAATTTTTCACATTTTTTTTTTATCTCTCTACCAAACAATTTTATTCTTGATCGTAATAACTTTTTCATATACATTAACTTTCTATTATTATTATTATTGTCACATGTGATAGTTTTTTTAAAAAACAATATTTTAAAATAAAAAAATATATTTATGACATTTTATTTTTTAATAAATAAAAATTTTGGTTTAAAAAATTGACATCTAATATTATGATTATTAAAAATTCTAATTGATCAATAAAAAATTTATGATACGAAATTATTTATATTAAATAAATAATATTATTATTCCTTAAACGTCCTTCTGAGACAAGCTATATTGATAGTCTTATTTTTAATTGTTGAAAGTTTGTTAGTTTATACTATGATGTTTGTTTGTAATATTCCTAATTTTAGCGCTAGTGAATATTCAACTATGAATATTTTCAATTCTGGTATTAGTAAATATTATGCAGTAAAAAAAATATAAAGTATTCCTGACTTTAGCGTAAATAAAAAAATCAGTAAAATAATTTTAAAACCAATCCATGTATATATTTTTTTTATTTTTTCTACATATATCAAATTTATATTTTACAATAAAAATCTATATTAATTATACAATGAAATAAAAAAAATAAGTAACCTACAAATAAATTTAAAAAGGTCTATGAATAAAAATCTATATTAATTATACAATGAAATAAAAAAAAATATAAGTGACCTACAAATAAATTTAAAAAGGTCTATGAATTTTTTTTGGATTTTTATAATATCCAAAAATATATATTTAGCTACATATAAAAAAATAAAAATAAAAGGATAAAAAAATAAAAATAAAAGGATAAGGTATAATTGTGTGTTGTACACCGTATATTCAAAATAGATTAAGCTTGAGGATAGGTTTAGTCAAGCCATAACTTTTTGTTTTTTAAATGTATTTTTAGAGCAGGTTTAACCAAGCCCGTATAATTTGGGCTAAACCTAGACAGCCCAGCAATAAGCCCAAACTGGTGATTCAGGTGGGTAAACAAGAGGCACACGTTCGTGAAAGCTGGTGATTGGGTAAACAAGAGGCACACGTTCGTGAACAGTGTGAAGCACAGTGTTCAAAAAATGTTTGCAAAGAATGCAAATAATGAATGGAAAATTGGCGTACCTGGTTCTGGAAACGTTGAAGATCGTGGCAACGGTGGTTCTGGTCTCAGTGATTTTCGTCTGTTTATGTTTTTTTTTTTGTTTGTCTCTGTCTTCCTTCTGTGCCCACCATTCTCTTTGGTTCTTTCCCTCTTATTTTGCGTTCGTTCTCGGCTCCTGTGTTGTTTTGTGCCCTTTTCATTTCTGTCTCTCTTTTTGAGTTTTTTTAGTCTCTCCTCCCTCCCTCTGTTCGTCTTTCTCTAGCCTTTTATAAGGCTAGAGAGGGTAAATGAAGCTGTTAGTAGTCCTGCTCTTTAATCAATCTGGAAACAGGATCGTGGGAAGGAGACAAACGAGATCGTGGACAGGAGACGTGGTTCGGTTTTGGTGCCATTTCTTCCTGTTGAATCGATCTCCTAAATAAGGTAATGAACAATAGAAACGGCGCCGGTTTTTTATGAACAAGATAAAGAATTTCCAGAGAGAATGGGGTAAATTGAAGATAGTCATTTCAATAAAAATCCAGCGCCGTTTCTGTAGTTCATCACCTTCTACAGGAGACCGATTCAATAGGAAGAAATGGCACCAAAACCGGACCACGTCTCCTGTCCACAATCTCGTTTCCAGATCGATTAACAGTCCTGCAAACAGCTTCATTTACAGGAAAAAATGGCACCAAACCCGGGCCACTTCTCCTGTTTCCAGATCGATTAACAGTCCTGCTCATCCTGCAAGAGCAGGACTGTTATCAGCTTCATTTCCAAGGCCAGAGAAAGACGAACAGAGGGAGGAAGCATACAACAGAGATAGAAACAGAGAAGGAGAGAAGTTAGCTTTGGCCAATCAACACATCTGCGCCATTGTCTTCGTCATCAAACTCCAGCACCAGGTTGAGACTGAGGGGGAGAGATACATAAAAGAGGAACCAACGAACGAACAAACAGAAAAGCAGATACAGAGAAAAGGGAAACCAGAGAGGAGAAAAAAAAAAAAACGATCGGAGGAAAGCGAGCAGGGGGGAGGCAGAAAAACACAAAAAAAACCAGTGAGAGACAGAGAGAAAGACGAGAGGAAAAACCAGAGGAAAAGAGAAGGAACAAGAAAAACACAGAGGAGGTGAAAGCAGCTTTCCTTTGTCATCATCTTCGCCCCCAAGCAGCTCTCGGGACGTAAGGTCTCCATTTCCCTCCCCTTTGCATTTTTTTTTTTGATTTACGTGGGGTGCTTGCTCGCACCACGACTAATCCTACGGGCCCTGAAGTTAACGACCATGTAAACCTCCGTTGACTATCATATGAGCAACCAAGGACTCGAACCTGAAACCACAGAGGGAACAAACCCCTTGATCCCAAGTCCTTATCATTTGGCCACCACCTAAATGGTTCACTTTGCATTTTAATTACATAGGTTCTGTGCATCTCCATTTATAATTAACTCCTTCCCATGCGTGAACAATTTACGCCTCTGCTTTGCCACTAGTTTAAAAAAAATAAAAAAAATTGAGGCCGGGCCAGGCCTTGACCTCAAGCTCAGCAGGCCCAATCTGTGTTGGGTCAAGGATATATTTAGTAAAACATATTTTTATGCATTATCCCTTTTATTCTACCCTCTTTTTATTTTGATATTAAACTAAATAGGCCTTTACAAATATCATAAAATTTCAAAAAAAATTCATAGACTCTTTAAAATTTATTTGTAAGTAATTTGTATTTTTTAGGTATTTCACTATATAATTGAGATGTAGATTTTTATTATGAAATGTAAATTTGTATGCATTAATTTAATTTTTTTTACTAGTTTATTCATTTATGCCAGATTCAAGAATACCATATATTTTTTTTTTACTATGTAATATTTACCAACACCAGAATTGAAAGTATCCATAGTTGAATATTCATTAACATCAGAGTTATTAATATTAAAAGCAGATCATTTGTAGCATAATATAACAAAACCTTTGTAATTTAAAATAAAATCAGCAATGCAGTTTATCTTAGATAATACGCTTAAAAGTTGATAATATCTTTTATTTTACGTAACCAATCGTATACTATAGAATCTATGTTGACCAATAAGGATTTCTAGTGACTGTAATATTAGGTTTCAAATCCTTAAACAAGAGTTTTCTCATCAAAGAATAAAATGTTAAAAATCTATTTTTTTCATTATTCTCATTGTACTTTTAAGATTACAACAATGTTAGGTGTGACAATTATTATTATTATTATTCACTTCTTTTTTGTATATACTAATTTGTATGTTGGCCTTATTATTATTATTCACTTCTCTTTTGTATATACTAATTTGTATGTTGGCCATTTCGTGGGGACTAAAAATTTCTTAAGCATAAAAAAATATTTGGATATCATGAAATTCTTTCAAACTACTTAAACCATAAAATACAATTGTTTTGAAAAATTTTTCATCAAGATAATTTTTTTTATTAACGTATCTCTTGTTTATGTTAGTGAATGCAAGGTTTTTTAATAATTTTTTTTTATTAACATATCTCTTCCAAGGTTTTTTAAAACTAAAATCATTGTTTATGTTCAAAAAATATTTCATTATTGTTACAACAAATTATAAAAAATATAAAAATAGTATTTCTATATTTTATGTGTGATTGAAAGCTAAAAAAATCATAAATATAATAAAATCATGTTTAAAATCTATTTAAAAATAAAAAAAATAATAAAAAATAATTTCAATATAATTTTCATAAATAATTTATTGTTGTTGTTATATCTTATACATAACAATTGAAAAAAATTATTAAAAATCAAATAAAATTTTATAATAATATATAAGAACCATATCACAACCAAAGAGTAGGTAAACCTAATAATTTCTTTTTACTGTAAAAAAATAAAAGAAAAAGATAGAAAATAGTTAGGCCTAAAGCCTAGCTAGTCTCTTATTAAAAAAAAAAAACACAGACAATGAATTATTTATTGTTTTAAAGAAAATATTGCAACCCCATTTCTCAAACTTGAGATCTTTAGATTTAGATACATGTACCAGTCAATTAAGTCATACCATGAAATTATTATAATTTCATGTGAATTAAATAAATATATTAACATGTTTCACTGTTTGAATAGTGAAACATAATAAAGAATCCTTGTTTTTGTTTTAAAGTTGTAGCATTTAATGACAAAGTCTCGAGTTTTAGTATTTTAATCTTTAAATTAGATTGTTTTTTTAATAGGTTATCTCAATTTCATGATTTAGGTTATAGATCCTTCAATATTAGATTTACTTTTTATTAGGTTATCCTCATCTTATAACTGAGGTCGTGAGTTTGGTGGATCAACCGATTGATTAAGTTTTTTTAATTGATTTTTTTAATTTTATTATTTAATATTTTATTTGATTGAAAATCAAGCTTTATGATTTATTATGGTTTGCTTTTTTATTAAGTTATCTCGATTTCATAATCCAAGAATAATGCTTAATGGGTTAACTTGACTCATTTTGTATTAGTTTCTTAATACAAATTTTTACAAATTTCATCATTTAACCTTGGTCCAACAATGTCAAATAGGAATTGAGTTTCATAATTTATTTTGATTTGTTTTTTATGGAGTTATCTTAGTCTCATAACTAGAGTCATGAATTTGGCAAGTTAAATTGGGTTAAATCTGATCATTTTTTGAGTTTCTTTATTAGCTCAGGTTAAATCAGGTCTTTTTTTAATTTTCTTTGTATAAAGTTATCTCGGTCTTATGACCTAAGTTATTGGTTTGGCGGGTCAAGTTGTTTTTTAGGTTCCTTTTCTTATTGATTTGTTTAATCTCATTCTTTGCCATTAGGTTGATTGAGAATTAAATTTTATAATTTATTTTGATTTGCTTTTTATGGAGTTTTCATAGTCTTATAACTTAGATCGCGAGTTTAACATGTTAACCTAGGTTAACTCAAGTCAATCTATTATGTTGTTATCTTAATACTAAAAAAAGATATTATCTTTAAACTTGAGTCAAATTATGTTTTTATAGGTTGTTGGAGTTGCTTTTGAATCCACAAAGTCAACCAGATCACATTGAAACAATCCCTACACAATTCAAATTGTTTTTTACTAGAAAAAAAAACATTAGCAATATTTATATATTTTTTTATATTAAAAAAATTGACACAATTTGTAATGTAGCAGATGTCAATAATCTAGTCTATAAATCTAAATTGTGTATTTAAATTTATATAATTGTATATTGCTTTTTTTATTAGTTGTGATATTTTATATATGGTTAATATATTTTTTTTCTCTTCACTCCCAATAAAGATAAAATTTTTATTTTTTCTCCGATTTGCATCAAAATGACCAAAGAAGAGGAAGTTTATTAATTTTTCTCCAATTTGCATCAAAATGACCAAAGAAGAGGACATTAACAAAGCTACACATACTTATTTGTGTTGTTCACTATAACAATATAATGATGATTTTGCTTTTTATGTTAAAAAATATTGATTCGGCAATTTGAGGAATTGAGGTCTTTTTCACAAAATGCATTGGTCACTATTATTATTTATTTTGGGACTCGATATAAATATACAAAAAATACAAAATATAAAAAATAAAAAAAGTTGGAAAAAAAATTTTACATTAGTGGGAAGAGCATAAAAAATTTCCAGAAAATTGCTATAGACGGTCTGAAAAGGATCAAAATATCCAAAGTTGAAAAATTAATAATTCAATTTTCATTGATTAAGGCCCTATTAACAAGAAAAATTCAATTTAGAAAGCAAAAAAAAAATAAATCAAAATTAGATGTTTAATAATACAATTGGGATTTTCTAGTGTTTAATTGAATTTATTGAGAACTTAATTACAATGAAAATTGGTTCTTGAATTCAATTTGTCACAATTTTGAAAAGCTAATTTAGTTAAATTAGGAGGTTTAATTGCATAAATATTGAAGTTTGATAAGCAATAAAGAATTTGATTGAAGAAATTTAAAATCAAGGACCAAATTGTTAAAGGCACGAGACTTTATAAACATAAATCAACAAAATTAAAGGCCAAATTGTAGACAATTAAAAGTTTAATGGTCAATTGAGGGTTGGGCCAAATTGTAGACAAGTAAAAGTTTAATGGTCAATTGAGGGTTAATTTGCATAAATCAGGAATCAATAACTGAATTGAAAAAGACGTTAATCTTTGACACTAACAATTGAGTTTAACAAAAGTGGAATTGTATGAAATTAAAAGTTGGGAGGCAATCACGTGTGCAATTAAAAGAAATTAAAAAAGCAGGGACTGAAGTGAAATTTGTCGAATCCCAAATTAAAAATTCTAATTTTTATGGTTTAATCTAGACGATGTGTCACTCAAATTTAATGACAGGATTGAAAGACATGTCCTTCGACTATTGTTCACCTTTTTCCTCTGATAGTTTTGGTTGATCGAATAAGTATTTTTGAGCAAATGAATATAGTATCTTTAACCACTTCAAGGATTGTAATTACCATCATCCAATCGAGAAACACTTATTCTACAAAGATCAACTGCCTCCGTCAAACATTTACATATTATTTTCTTCAATGAATTCAACAACATCTTGTATTTTTACAAATATATTTTTGTTATTATCAGGTCAATCGAGAAGCAATTTGACATTTAACTAAATATAAAAATTAAAACAAAAAACACATTGAAATGACTGATCTGATTTATAATGAAATTTTTAAAACTAATGCTCAAGTTTTTTTCTTTTTTGTTATCAGATTAGTTGAGGAACAATTTGGTATTTGACTAAATATATAAGAAAAAAATAAAAAGTGGTTAGCATGTAGTGCATGGCGCCCGCATCCTTTGTAATGCATCTTTTGATAACCAAAACCCTCCTTTCCACTATATCATTAGAAGAGCCACAGTATCCTTTTCTAATTGGGGTGGCATGTGTGGTTGGTGGTCTTATGGTTTTTCATGGAAAATGATTTGTTTGCCATTTCTTTTATCTTTCCTCCCCTTGAATAACGCACTAGCCATTTCAAAGTTGTCCTTTGATTTACAGGGATTTATACTTTGACTTTTTTTTTGACTTTTTAATTTATGTTTTTGGACTTTTTGTAAACTTTTGATTTTTTTTAATTTCATAATTTAATCTTAATTTATAACGTTATTATTTTCAATGTGGTCTTCATTTTTTTTTATTGTTATTTTTTTGTTTCTTTTCCAAATTAATTTTTCTTTTCAATTTCCCCTTTCAATCAAAATTATTTTTTTCTCAATTTTAATCCTCATTTTTTTATTTTTTTCATTTCCTTTAGTTAAATTAATTTTTCTTTTCAAATCCATCTTTAAATAAAAATGTATTTTGTATTTCAAATTTTATCCTCATTTTTTTAATGGTAATTTTTTTGAGTTTTTTTGTATAATTAAAATTATTTTTTCAATTTTCTTCTTTCAATATTTAATTGATTGAGAATTGGATTTCATTGTTTTTTTTATAAGGTATTTTAGTTTGAAAAATCAATATGAGTTGATATTTTTTTAATGGGCTTTGTGATTTTCTTCATTTTTTCTATCCGGTTATTATAATATCATGACTTGAATTGTAAATTTGATAAAATAATCTATGTTGACTTAACTATGATTAGTTAGGTTACATGTTTGTCATGTCAATTAAAGTTAACCAAATCTATTTTTCAAGTTCTATTTTTACTGTATTTCATGATATTATATTTAATAAGTGATAATTGAGTTATATCATATGTTTTATTTTGAAATAATATTTTTTTAGGTTATTATAATCATTTAAAAAGAAAACAATTATCCACCTCTTGTTGTCTTTTTTTGCCTTCTAATTTAAATACAATCATTTTATTTAACCTATTCCAGTCTACAAAGTGTATCACGAATTTCTCTTCCTTTTTCAAAACATGTTTACTGAAATTGAACAATTTTATTTATTTATTTACCGCGGGAACAAACTTAATCCTAGAACAATGACTAGGGGCAGGCAAGCTCAAGTGAGGGGTTCTGACTGGATTTGTGCTGGCAAGCTAAAGGACCAAGATTCAAAACAACAGGAAATAGTTCTCGTACGGGATCACACCATCCCACAGCATCATCAAAAAGCATATGCATATTATTTTGAGTTTGTTCAAAATTCATATTAATTAAAAAATAGATACATAGTTTGGATTAAACCTTATTTTAGGATTGTGGTTTAAATAAAAATAGAGGTTGTTAAAACTTCAAATTTTTTTTTTATGTTTTTAAATTATTTTAATGTGTTGATGTCAGAAAATAAATTTTAAAAAATAAAAAATATTATTTTAATATATTTCTATAAAAAATACTTTAAAAAATAATTACTATCACACTACTCAAATAACCTAATAAATAAATAAAATATTCTAACCTCTATTGATCGCTCATTCTTAGATTCTTTATGGTCTTTCCATTGCATAAAAGGCCCTCTATGCCGTTGCAGCATGTAGTGTTAAACGTAAATTGAAGAAGACTTTGTTTGTCAGGAGGATGCAACGATGAATAAAGAAAATGATACAGATTGCTTGAGTGGTTAACCTGTCTGACAATTATTATCTATCTAATATTATAATTTTTTATTTGAATTTTAATAATCTATTTTTAATTATTATGTATTTAACATGAAAATAATGAGACTAATAATAAATTGTTTATGAAAAATTCAATTCAAGTTGTTTTTTTTTGTTCATAAAATTAAGAGAACCAATTATTTAAGTTAAAAATATTGTGTTCATCAAGATAAATAAGAAATAATTTAATTAAAAAATTTATCTTGACAACAATAAAATTTAAATTATTAATAAATTTAATAACAAGACTAAATAACATTTTCTTTTAGGTTTGCACAAATTTTGGTCCTGGCAGCATGGCGTAAATCTATAAACTATTGTGCGTGTATAAATGTCTGATAGTGAAGTACTAGACTCGATGGACAGGGGAAGGGACCTCTGACTCGAGTACGAAATCAATGTGGAGTCAAGCGAGATCGAGACCCGTTGTATAGGTTGGGGAAAAACAGAGCCCTTAGGGTAGGGTAGGGGGCCGTCGCGCCAGCACTTCCTAAATAGAGGTAGGGGCTTCAAAGCATGACTAAGAAGCGCGAGACGTCGACTTCACGACAGGCGCTGCGCCGTAGCTGCAATCTTTCTAAAGCGCCGACGAGCAAGAGCAAGAAAAGACCCCGTCACTACAGATAGGGAGTTAGTGCTTTAGAAAGATTGCAGGGCACTGGCTCCCTAATAATATAGAGTTAAGAGTCAATCGGTTATAAAGGGTGAGAGTCAGTCGGTTTAAATTGGGAGTTTTCAATCCCTAAGCCATCCTTCTCCTAATCCCTCCATACAAACAGACCATGAAGGATATTCCTGTTTGTTTTTAGGACTACTTAACAAGGCCATAGATTTCTTTAGACAAATTGGACAATTAACTAGAGGTGAGGAAAAAATCAAAAAACTGATTTAATTGAGAAAATTGGAAAAAAATAACTGAAAAAACTAAACCGTAAAAAAAATCAATTAAATATATTAGAATTTTTTTTAAAAAATAGTTTGGTTTTGGTTTTATAAACCTGAAACCGAAAAATAGAACCAAACCGAACCCAAAACGAAAAAAATTGAAAAAAAACAAGCAAATTAGAAAAAACCAAGCCAAAACTAGAAAAAACTGAGCCAAACAAAAAAAAAACAAGCCAAAACTAGAACAAACTGAGCCAAACCGGTTTAAACCAAAAAAAAATTGGAAAAAAACCAAGCAAATTGAAAAAAACCAAGCCAAAACCAGAAAAAACTGAGCCAAACAGAGAAAAAACAAGCCAAAACCAGAACAAACTGAGCCAAACCGGTTTAAACCGGTTTTTTTTCCCAAAATAACCAAATTGAAACCTATTGGTTTGGACAAGTTTCGGTTCGGTTTTGATTTTTTTCAAAAAACTAGTTTGATTATTTTTTTATAAAAACCGAACTGAAAGTGATCACCTCTACAATTAACAAAATAAATAGAAAAGGCAAATTAATATAGCAACAAAAAGTTTTAATAAAATAACATGCTTTTAAATATCTCGTTTCTAAACCGTGACATTAATTAAATATTATAATTAGTAACCACGATATCAATTAAATTTAGGATTAATAGGTTGATTGGTTCATAATAATCAATCAAACCAGCCAATTGGTTGGCGTTGAAAAACAAAGCATAACCATTATATGAACAAAACTTTTTGAGATTTAATTGGAGTTTGTTTTTTAGTCTACAAGATAAATAAAAATATATATTTTGACTCATAAACATATTTTAAATTTTTTTTATAAAATTATGATTTTTGTATGAAATGATTGATCAGTTCATGTAACTGGATTAATATGCCAACTGGTTGAGTCAAAGGATTACTGGTCAACCGGTTTGTAAAGTCAATCAAACCAGTTGATTGATTGACACTAAAAAACATAGGACATATATTGTGTGAACATTAACTTTTTGAGATTTTAATTAAAGTTTTTTTTTTAGTTTATAAATTGACCAAAAATATATATTTTGACTTATATAATATATTTGAAAAAAAAATTCATAAAATTATGATTTTTATATGAAATAATTGACTAATTCAAACAACTAAATTAACCGCCGATCAGTTAAGCTAAATGATTAACAATGAGGCTATATGTTAAGTTGTAGCATTTCAAGACTTCCCAGCACACGAAAGGACAGCAGTAAGGGACCCATGGAGAGTTACACAGCAGATAAACAAGACTTCCCAGCACACGAAAGGACAGCAGTAAGAAAAAAGTTTATAAAATTATGATTTTTGTATGAAATGATTGATCGGTTCATGCAACTGGATTAATATGCCAACTGGTTGAGCCAAAGGATTACTGGTCAACCGGTTTGTAAAGTCAATCAAATCAGTTGAATGGTTGACACTAAAAAACATAGGATATATATTGTGTGAACATATTTTAATTAAAGTTTTTTTTTTAGTTTATAAGTGGACCAAAAATATATATTTTGACTCATATAATATATTTGAAATAAAAAATTCATAAAATTATAATTTTTTATATGAAATAATTGACTAATTCAAATAACTAAATCAATCCGCCGACCAGTTAAGTTAAATGATTAACAATGAGGCTATATGTTAAGTTGTAGCATTTTCATAAGTCCAACATGTTTAAATATTATTATTATGAAATGCAATAACTAACTTGTCCTGCTTAATAATTAATAATAATATTTAGTAAATATTATATTTTAAAAGTGTGATAAGATGAAAGTATGTTATTTAACTATTTTTTTTTCAATTGATGTTATCCTTCAAAAACTTCTAACTTTGCTAGTTTTCTTAACAAAATCAGATTTCTTTCAGTTAACAAAATCGGATAGAAATGAACACAAGACAAGCAAGCTGAAATAAGCACCATGGAGAGATACACAGCAGATAAATAAGAATTCCCAGCACACGAAAGGACAGCAGTAAGGTGATAATTAGTCCACAGAACCCGATCACACTGCATGAACAAGAAAAATTGGAGGCAACTGAACAGTGGACAAGATGTTGCTTCGAGTAACTATCATCAACCTAGCTCTCTAACTAAAATAAGCAAGCGTTATATCAAAATGTGCCCTTACAAAAATCAATTCTGAATCAAAGAGATATATGCAGATAATAACGCTGGGCTTACCATAGTTCCGGAACAAACCAAATCTTTGTGGCACAATTAAAAATGTCACAAACTTTTTGTTGATCTTATCAGTTTATTACACGATCAGAACTATCACAATTACTTAAAGTACCAATCTCCATCATCGAACCAAAGCGGCGCAATGTGGAAATTTATATTTATTATAAAATATAAAACATGTATATATCTAAGTAGAAAATTAATGTATATATCTAAGTACAAAATTAATATAGAATTATTCTAATATTGTAATCTTCGTGGTTACTCCATGTTATGCCATACATATATAAATAAAAAAAGTTGGCCAAGACCTAACCTAAGCCATTCTATTATTTTCAACTTGGTATTAGAGTACTAAATAAATTAAAACACTTTATCTTCCTTCTGCTATGGATTCCTCATCCCAGCTGCAAGCAGCCTCCCTCTCTGTAGCGCTAGTGATGCTTGCTTCCTCCTCTGTCGTAGCTCCTGCTTCCTCCAACACTTTTGCTCTGCCATGGCCACAGCCTATAGATGGTGGCCACACCCTCGTCAACCCAATCAATTCTCCTTTGTTGCAACCTTCCTTTGCTGTTGCTACTGCAGCTTCTGCTGTTAATGTTGTCTCCCTCTTTCATACTCACCAAGTCATCTCTCTCCCATTTCCTCACTTGCCCTAAATACATTTTTGCTTCTGCCAATTTATGGCATTGTCGACTAGGTCATCCTACCTCGTATTTTTCAATTATCAATCTTGAAAAATAAGATTATTTGTAACAACAAACATCTTAATTTTAATGTTGTTTAGGAAAATTATCGCATTTGTCATTAAGACGTACGGGTCACCAAATGTCTACTCCACTTGAATTAATTTTTAGTAATGTATGGGGCTTGCTCCCCTATTTTCTTCAGATGGCTATCGTTACTTTGTTATATTTGTTGATGCATATATAAAATATGTCTAGTATTATCCGCTTGTTGCTAATTTTGATGTTTACTATGTTTTTCACCAATTTCAAACTCTCGTTAAGCATCACTTTTCATTAAAAATAAAATCTGTTCAAATTGATTGGGACGGTGAATACCGCAAATTAGCCATTTTTTTTTAAGACTGTTGGTATTCAACATTGTTTGATTTGTCCTCACACTCATGAAGAAAATGGCACAATAGAACGTCTGATTAGTACTTAAAGTGCATTTTTATCATAGTTTTATATCATCATTTTGCACTTGAAGTATCAATAACTCCTTAACTAAAGCATATTTTATAATAACAAGTGTAATACCATAAGATAACTTTAATTTATGGTAAATGTTCATCCTAAATTCAGGCCTATCATATAAATGAAAGGATTGATTGATGGGTTGAAGTACTGAAATTGAAAGGACAAAGAGAGGGTGAAGCTTAGAAAAGAGATGCTGGTTTAGTCCAAACTGGAACACTGCTCGATAATTGGATAATAACTAGAGATGTAGAACTTGAATTTAGAAATGGCACAATAGAACGTCTGATTAGTACTTAAAAATTTAGGTCTGCTTTATATGGATGAAAAGCTAAGACATATGCCTAAAACTTTCATGGAAAGGCAAGACTCAATTTTGCTGTTCGGAAGTCCAAATCTTAGCAATAACGTAGAAGTTTGAATATGTCATGCATCCCAAACACTGTTTAATATTCAGCCCATATTGTGAGTTCTAGAAGTCCAAATGACCTCAATTTTTTTTTTTGGAAAGCTGAGACAATTTCCTAGAACTTTCATGTTTAAATTTGTTCAAATTCGGATGTTAGCAATGATATTTTTAGCAGACAAAAAGATAAGGATTGTCACTAAGTCTGTGGCCACCCACTCAATAATTTTAGTCATCAAATCAATAGTTCTCAATTTTAGCCTATAAAAGGAGGCATTTGCTATGCATTTAGACATCTAGGTTTTTAGATCAATATCCTGTTCTTACTTTTTCTCTTTATATTTTTGTAATGTTTAAGTTATATTTTCCTTAATCTTTTGTTTATGCTTTTTATTTCCTTTCATTTACTTAGTTAACTTTTATCTTATTTATGTTCTTATTTTGTT
>NW_011499903.1:67251-71091 GCF_000495115.2 Populus euphratica | reverse complement strand
AGCTCCATATATGACCCATTTACCGAACAGTGTTCCGGTTTGGATTGCACCGACATCTCTTTTCTAAGTTTGGCCATCTCTTTATCCTTGCAATTTAAGTTCTTCAAGTCATCAATCAATCCTTTCATTTATGTGATGGACCTGCATTAAAAATAGACATTTACCATAAATTATAGGTATCTTATATTATTAGATACATTCTTATAAAACATGTTTTAGTTAAGGAGTTATTGATACTTCAAGTGCAAAATGATGATATAAAACCTTGATAAAAATGCACTTTTAAGTACTAATCACCAACCGTTTGGTGTAATCGACACTTCTGCTATGAAAGGAACTTGATTTGTTGTTAACATAAGTTATAATCATAAATACCTGACAAAATTTACAAGTATTAACATTATTCAAGTAAGATAACTACTGTAATCATGTTAACCATTTAAAATGCTATTGGAACCTCCTTTGTGTGTGGTTTCCAGTTGAGTAATAAAAGGAGTTTATACTATATTTATTTGAAATACCATTAGTGGATCCTCTAACATTAACATTTATTTTTATTGTTTAATCTTCACATTAATCTTACATCTCAAAGTCCTCTTTAACTTCTTTTTCTTATTGTTGTTGTTATTGTTGTTATCATCATCATCATCATCATTATCATCATCATCATTACTATTATTTATAATTTGTACAATTAAACTCCCTGTGGTTCGGTCCCGATCTTGCCAGATTATTTATTATTTTGACACTCCTACATTTGGGAGAAGACATCAATCTTTTGATCATGTCAACGTCATCATAGACATATTGTAGAAACACGTCTTACTTTTCTAGGGCAATGCAAACCACCTTTTTGATTTTGGAATTATGCTTTTAAAACCTCGATTTATCTTATAAATCACATGCCGACTTCTGTTCTTACAAATAGATCTCTGTTTGACTGTTTGTTCCTACAATTTTCCGAGTATCATTTTTACTTTTGGTTGTCTCTACTTTCCTTTTTTATCGTCCTTATAAGAATCATAAATTAGATTTTTGTTCCTCTCCATGTGTGTTTCTTAGTTACAGCTCCTCGTACTTTGATTATTGGTGTATTAGCATTGCATTTCAATGTATTTATATCTCTCGTCATGTCCAATTTCATGAACATGTGTTTCCATTTGATAATTCTGAACATATTGTAAAGGTTTCCTCTACTCCCCCCACCCAAACCGGCATTACTGTCTTCGCAAGTCTCCTCCACTCCCCATTGCTCCCTACCAATACAACCCTATCACCACAATCAACCTCCCAACCATATCGTTAACCCTATCCTTGCCCATCATCACATACATGTTTATCTAACCATTATGCTACAGGTACAACTTGTAAATCAGTCCTTTTTACCTTCCCGTATAACCCCTCTATTGGTGTTGAGCCAACCTCTAGTTCTTTCTTTACTTCTCCTAATTTGGCCAGAGTCCAAGTTGCTTCAGATTCTTCCTTTACTATTGCCAGTTATCCGGTGCAGCAGGACATCTCATGTTCACCCTTTTCCTCTGCATCGCCACCTCTACTCAGTCAACATCCCATGGTTCTTCGACTACGGTAGCTAAAGAGAGCCAATCTGGTTGGTTTCGTTGTCGCTATCACAGCCTCCCCTCAGGTACTACACTTTCCCTCTTTTGAACCTTTGTCATTCTCTATAGTTGACAGGTATGTTGTTTGACATGATGCTATGTATGATAAGCTAAAGGCTTTGCGCTCTAATCACACTTGGTCATTCCTTTTCATTCTTCGATGAACATTGCTGGTAGTAGATAGGTGTATCGAATCAAATGCAATATTAATAGCAGTATTGAGCTTTATAAAGCACGCCTCGTTGCTAGAGGTTTTACTTAGCAAGAAAGCATTGATTATTCTGAAACCTTCGGTCCAGTTATTTAGTAGGCCACTATCCAATTAGTCTTTTCCATTACAGTTTCATATAATTAGAAGATTCATCAACTTGATATTCATAGTACCTTCCTTAATTACATTCTCATTGAAGAGGTCTACATGAAACAACCTTTGGGTTTTGTTAACTTTACTCTCCCATCTTATATATGCAAATTGCATAAGTCATTGTATGATTTGAAACAAGTACCGAGGGCATGGTATACTCATCTAAGTGATTTTTTGCTCTTCATTATTTTTCTTGCCTCCAAGGTTGACACCTCCTTGTTTATCTTATCTAATAGCACTAATATATTTAATCTTTTAGTGTATGTTGATAATATCTTGCTTATGGGTAGCAACTTTACTATGCTCCATCGTCTAATACAATTATTAAGCTCTAAATTCAAGCTTGGTGACTTAGACGCAGTTCACTACTTTTTAGGTATTGAAGTTCAGTCTACAAGTATGGGCTTAATGCTTCGTCAGCATAAATATATTCTTGACATCCTTACTTAGGTTGGAATGACTTCGTACAAACTTGTTGATACTCCAGTCTCTTCTTCAAAAATTACTATGTTGCCAGATACTTCATTCTCTGATCTTATATGGTTTCCTCAAATCGTGGGTGCTTTTCAGTATCTTACCTTCACCCACCCAGATATCTGCTTTGTTGTTAATAGGGTCTGTGAGTTTATGTATGCTACTACAAATTTTCATTGGGCTGCTATTAAGTGTATTTTACATACCTTAAAGGTACAACATCTTACAGTTTCCATATCACTCGAGATTCCTTCTTTGCTCTACATGGCTTTATAGATGTAGAGTGGGCTGGTAGTATTGATGATCATAAGTCTACGGGTGGCTACCTTGTCTTCTTTGGTTAAACTTCGATTTCATGAAAATTCGGCAAGCAATGCATAATTGCTCGCTCCTTGACTGAGGTTGAGTATAAAGCCTTAACGGATGATAGTACTATCGAGGTTAGTTGGCTTCAATATGTAATAGATCTGCAAGTTCCCTTAATCTCTGCTCCCATGATTTCATGTGATAACCTTGGCGCCACCTATCTCTCAGTGAATCTTATTTTCCATACTCGTACTCAGCATGTTGAGGTAGATTATCACTTTATTTGTGACCGGTTTGCAAAGAAAGAAATTTAGATTTGCTTTATCCACTCTTAGGATCAGTTTGTCGATGTCTTCACCAAGTCACTTTTTGCTGCGTCCTTCATTGCCTTTTATTTCAAGTTTCAGGTTGATCCTCTACCCTCAGCTTGAAAGGGCATATTATAGAATGTAAAGCATGTATATATCTGAATATGAAATTAATGTAGGATTATTCTAATGTTGTAATTGATTAGTACTTATAAGTGTATTTTTTATGAAGGTTTTATATCATCATTTTGGTACTTGAAGTATCAATAACTCCTTAATTAAAGCATGCTTTATAATAACATATCTAATAATATAAGATACCTTTAATTTATGGTAAATATTCATTTTAAATGTAGGCCTATCACATAAATGAAAGGATTGATTGATGAATTTAAGAACTGAAATTAAAAGGAGAAAGAGATGGCTATACTTAGAAAAGAGATGTCGATGCAATCAAGACCGGAACACTATTCAGTAATTAGGTCATATTTGGAGCTGTAGATCTCAGATTTAGGTCTATATTATATGGATGGAAAGGTAATACATAGGCCTACAACTTTTATATGGAGCTCAAGATTTAAAAAAGCTACTGTCAAGTCCAAATTGGAGCAACAACAAAGAAGTCTGAATCTGTCCTCTAGCCCAAGCACTGTTCAGTGTTTGGCCCATATCTAGATTTTTAGAAGTCCAAATGATCTCAATTTTTTACACAAGAAAGTTGAGACAATTTCTTACAACTTTCATGTTTTCAAGTGGCTCCAATTTTGAC
>NW_011499903.1:57429-66885 GCF_000495115.2 Populus euphratica | reverse complement strand
TACTACTACTACTACTACTACTACTACTATTATTATTATTGCTACTAATATTATTATTATTGTTGTTTATAATTTGTATAATTAACCTTCTTATGGTTCGACCCCGGTCTTGCCGGGTTATTTATTACTTTGACACTTCTGCATTTCAGAAAAGACATCACTTTTTTTTATCGCATCAGTAATCTGCACAGTTATTGCGGTGTTCTGCTACACATATATAAATATAAGAGGAAGGTTGGTTAAGGTACAACCTAAGCCATTCTATTGTACTCAACAGAGGTTGGTTGGTTAAGGCACAACCTAAGCCATTCTATTGTACTCAACTATATTGCTTTCAGATTTTTTTGGAAACCTTGATTTCTCAATCTTGGTTGCGAAAATTCTTGTCCATCTGCACTTGACATGATGGAACAGAAGATATCTGAACAGAAACATAATCGCAGCGTGTGGAAAACAAAGCTTTTTATTTATTTAATAACAATTAGTATTTTATTATACAACGCCTTGAATCATACAATGGCATTGAATGATAGGATAATGCTTGCTCCGCTGCACTCACACGTGTTAGGTGCTTATTCGACTAGCTATCCCGGAGCACTGGGCTTCAGAGCTGAAGCTCAACAAACGGTGAAGAGAGCTTTGCCTGACAGAAATGGAATTCATATAAATAATTCAAGGAATCTAAATAGCATGCAGTTATGAATGTCGTCCACCATAGCGTCTCTGCCTTTGCTGATAGGAAGTTAAGGCCTCTATAAACTCAGCTTTTCCAAAGTCAGGCCAGAGCGCTTCTGCAAAGAAAAGCTCAGTGTAGGCCAGTTGCCACAGTAAGAAATTGCTGATCCGAAGTTCTCCGCTGGTTCTTATCAGTAAATCAGGGCATGGATACTGGGCACAATTTGTTTCCAACTCCTGTTCAAGTAGGCTTTCATCGATGTCTTCCAACTGAACAATACCATTCTTCACCTTGTGAGCAATGCTTTTGCATGCTTGTGTAACATCATATTTCCCACTATAGCTGACTGCCACGATGAGGTGGAGTCTGCAGTTGTCTCTCGTCTTCTCCTCTACATCACTTATCAGTTTTTTTAGAGACTCTGGGAGCCTGGAGGAGTCTCCAATTGTAGAGACTCGAATACCCTTCCTGTGAGTAGCAAAAGAAGCATCAAGACCAAAAAAAGTGACGATAATAGATCAAACTGATAGACACCTTTCTCAATGTTAATGTTATTTTCAAATGGCTTTGTATGGCATTTCTACGGCACTGATGCCATAAACATAAAATAATATTTCACTGGTTATTATTCATTTGATCACTCAACATTCGATTCAAATTCACATTCATTATATCGCCTACACACAAATCAAGCCAAACTTCTGTCAATCAGAGAGGATCTACGATTAGGTTGACACTAAAACATGCTGTTGATCATATAAAGGAACCTTTTTTTGGAGCAAAACTTTCATCCAGAACTATCTTTGGATAGAAAGTCCAGATTTATAAAAGGGATATGTTCCAAATGAATTAGACTTGATGAAAGTCTCACACGCAAAAGCAAATTCGTCTGCCACGAATTACTTTTGGAAACCAAGTTACTAGATGGGTATTTGGACATAAAAAAGAAAAAAGAGCTTGTCAACCTGAAACATCATAGTACGCTGCTAACTCAACTCTAATTATATAACCTTTTCTCTTAAAGCAACGAGTGCAGCTTGAAAAAAAAAAGAAGCCAAGCAAATTGGATTGGGATCGATAAGATTTCTCATCAATAGCATCATCTTCTTTCGGTACAGTAATAATAACCCACAGGCTCAACATTTGATTATTTTCCTGTCATTTCCTGATGTGTTAAAATCGAAGAGCCTTATTGCCACTGCATGCCAAAATCATTCGAGTTTTACAAATTCCCCTTGTTTATGTAAACTAGACAGAAATATGAAGACACTGGATAGATGGTAAGAGAATGGACTAGCAGATAGAGAGCTACCTCATAAAGTTATCCACCTCGGACTTCAACATCCTTTCAAATAAACTCATCAAGAAAACAACCTCCACCTGCACTACAACAAGTTAATCCACTCTGCACTTCCTGTCCTACAAACTCCAATCACAATCAAAGTGTGTGTGTGTGTGTCTATATATATATATAATAAAATTTAAGGCCTTTTATTTCAAGAATTTGTGAACTGATCACTACTAAAATACCTGCCAAATTAAAGAAAGGAAAAGAGAGAGAAGACTGCTGACCTTAGGCCTAGTCCAATTATCATAAGAGAAGGCAAAAACAGTGAGAACTCTAATCCCCCACTCACAACACGACTTTAAAAGCTCCCTAAGTGACCGTACACCAGCTTCATGCCCGGCAGATGCTGCTGAAAAACCCCGCTTCCTGGCCCACCTCGCATTGCCATCCATTATCACTGCCACGTGCCGGGGCATAACCTCCCTCCGTAGACCCTCCGGCAATGGCACCACCGCCCCTCCTTTATTTTCTTCGTCTTCGAGTGTCAAGTCATGCTCGGCCGCGAGAACTAAAGTAGGGAACCGGGGCGTTTGGTCTCTTCTGTTTCGGAAGAGAAAGTGGTTAGCTTTTTGAGGCATTGTAATGTTGTTGTTGTAAATTGGTGTTGGAAAATTCAAGGATTGCATTATCCGTTTTAAAAGTTGAGCTATTAGCAGTCTTTAAGCAGCGCTTCGCTTATGTTGCTCAATAAACCACTTGCCTGCTTGCTACGAGTACTGGTTTTTATGACCGTTGGTTGCTTCTAACTTTATAAGTAGAGGCAAGACAGCATCAACATCCTGTAAAACGAAACCCAAACACTTGCCAGACGCTATATCTAGATTGGTTTGCCAACGTGAAAATGAATGGATTAATTTCTCCCTTTTTGTCTTTTCTTCAAATTATTTGAATACATTTAAACGTGTTCTTTTAAATTCGTTTTCGGTTCAACATCTTGTGATTATTATGGGATGTGTTATAAAATAGAAAATATTATGTTTCCTCTTATATAGTTTTATCATGTATAATAGGTTGCACTGTAACATATATACAATGCCTTATATAAACAGGAGAGGAGCTGCCTTACTAAGGTACTCCTCAAATTATTGTAAATATATATACAATGCCTTACTTATATAAATAGTAGAGGAGCTACTTTACTAAGGTACTCCTCAAATTATTGTAAATCTCTATTTTAACTTGGTATCAGAGTCTCTTTACTTTAAATAGGTTCTTCTACTTTTTGCTGCATGTTTTTTTTTCCTACCACCATCCTTGCTCTTGTGTTTTCTGTTGCAAAATCTATTTTGCTGCATCTTTTGCTCTTCCTTTTCTTTGCTGTAGAATTGCTCTCTTTGCTGTCAAATTTTATTTGCTGCATTATTGTGCCTTCTCCTCTCTGTCAAAGGCAGTATCCATCAAGGTTGCATTGTTGTGTCTTCTCCTCTTTTGTCATCGTCATCGATCATATAGTTGGTATTGCTGCTGGCATCAATGTCAGCTCATCTTCTCCAAATTCTTCCCCTTGGTCCGTGGACTCACCACAGCAACCAACACGACCATGGCTCCATCTACTGCAACAGCAGTTCTTATTGCTCTCTCTAACACCCAACAAGTTATTAATCTCCAACTTACCACTAAATTTTATTTGTTTTGGTGTATGTAGATGAAGCCATATCTGATTGGTCAAGGAGTTTTCTTGTTTGTTGACGGCTCCACTCCATGCCCCTTTTCACACGATTTATCCATTATAGCTTTTGCTATCTCTGCTACCTTCAATTTTGGACCCTACCAAGCGTTCTTGACTTGGAAACAGCAAGACCAGTTCATCCTTAGTGCTCTGCTATCCTCTTTTTCTGTTGAAGTTCTTCATCTCGTGGTTGATTGTCCAACCTCTGCCAGTGTTTGGAGCACCCTTGAACTTGCTCTTGCCTCCTCATCCAACTCTTGGATCATGCAATTGCATGGCTCTTTTCAGGATCTTCAACAAGGTGATGATATTGTCACTCTCTACTTGCAACACGCAAAAGGTTTATTTAATGAATTGGCTGCAATTGATAGACATATTTCTCTCACTGCTTTCAACTTATATGTGTTTCAAGGACTTTGCAGTGAATTTCATGATTTGGTCACAAGTCTGTTATTCAATGTTGATCCTCTATCACACTCTGAGTTTCACAATCACCTATCTGCTCATGAATTCATACATCGCAGCTCAGTACCTCTAGTCTAACTAATGCACCCCTGCTACCAACCTTTGCGCAACCCCCCTTCATATATGCTGCCCAACGTGGTTTTTCAAGGTCAAACAATAGTGGTTTCATGGCTAATTGGGGCAGAGGATGAAGGAGTGGCTAGCGATCACTTCTGTTGATATTTTGCATCGTCCCCTCGGTCACCCCAGTTCCCGTATTCAAAGTCTCTTAACTTCGAATAAAAAGGTTGTTTGTACCTCTCGTCATCTTAATTTTCAATGTCAAGCTTGTCTGTTAGGAAAATTCTCTTGTTTGTCATTAAGACCAGCGAGCTATAAAACATCTACTCTTCTTGAACTTATCTTTAGTGATGTTTGGGGCACTGCCTCTATGCTATCATCTGATGGTTTTTGTTATTTTGTCTTATTTGTAGATGTGCATACAATTTTTTTTTGGTTTTAACCTACTGCTGTCAAATCAAATGTATTCTAAGTGTTTCAATAGTTTCAAGTACTTGTTGAACGTCAGTTCTCTCAAAAAATCAAAACTGTACAAACTGACTGGGATGGTGAATATCATAAATTAAATTCCTTTTTTAAAACCATCGGTATTCACCATTGTCTTATATGTCCACATACTTATGAACATAATGGTATGGTTTAGTGTCGTCATTGCTATATTGCTAAAACCGGTCTTAATCTTTTAGGCCATTGTAAGACACCTCTAAAATTCTAGAATTATGCATTTAAAACCTTGATTTATCTTATTAATCATATGTCAACCTCAATTTTAAGCAACAAATCTCCCTTCAAATATCAGACACCTAATTATGCTTTTTTACATACTTTTGGATCTCTATGCTTTCCATTCCTTTGTCCTTACAATGCTCACAAGCTAGACTATCGCTTCACTCCACATATGTTCTTAGGCTATAGTTCGTCTCATCTAAGTTATTGTTGTCTTAATTTATTGTCTGACCACATCAATACTTTTCATCACATCAGATTTCATGAACAAGTTTTCCCCTTCATTAAGTCTGTCCTCCCATCCCATCCTCCTCTCCGCCTATCACTATCTCTAGCCTACCTCCCCTCATCATTTTTCCATCTTAACTAGTCTCAACCCCACCTTCCCTTCCCACCAACCTGTCGGTCCCCTCACCATCATCTCCATCTATGTATCTTGATCATTTTGTAGGTTCAGGTTTTGTCGTGCCAACTTTATCTTTACTAGATTTGCCCTCTATTGCAGCCTCTCCAACCTCATTATCGACATTGTTTTCTACATCGGGCACTTTGCTCAATCTTTGTCCGATCTAGACTTATATGTGGATCTCTCCACATACTCTCTTCCATAATTGACCTCCACTGATTCGCCTTCTACTCCACCACATATTCGGCAGCATCCCCTAGTGCTGCATCCTTGACAACCAAAGACTACCAACATCAGCTTTGTTTCTACTTCCTCTCCACCAGTTTTAGCTTCATGGGTAATGTCCCTATCTACTATTGAGCCTCTTAGTTTTAAGGAAACTAACTAGTTCTTATGTTGGTATATTGCCATAAAGGATGAAATTGTAGCCTTACATGCTAATGCCATTTGGTTATTAGTGCCGTTTGATCCATCTATGAACATTGTTGGTTGTCAATGGGTGTATAAAATCAAGCGTCGAGCCGATAGGGCCATTGACCGGTATAATGCTTGCTTGCTTGCGTGAGGGTTCACCTAATAGGAAGGCATATATTATTCAAAAACCTTCAGTCCTTTTGTTAAACCAACTACTGTTCGGTTAGTTCTCACAATTACAGTCTCAAAAGGATGGCAGATTTGACAACTTGATGTTCACAATGCCTTCCTCAATGGCTCACTTCATAAGGTTGTTTACATGTAACAACCCCTAGGCTTTGTCAACATTACTTTGCCCTCTCATGTTTATCGCTTTCACAAATCTCTCTGTGGTTTAAAACAAGCACCGCGAGCCTGGTATATGCGACTATGTGATTTTCTCCTAACTATTGGTTTTTGAACTTCAAAGGTTGATACCTCCCTATTTATTCTGAATGGGACTCATGATATTTGTTACTTGTCTATGTGGATGACATCTTTATTACTAGTAACTAACTCTGAATTGATTCATCACCTTATTACCTTGCTGAGTTTGGAGTTTAAACTTCAAGACTTGGGTCATACACATTATTTTTTGGGGATTAAAGTTGCTCCCACCAGTATATGTCTTGTGCTTAGTTAACACAAGTATGTTCTTGATATTTTAAATCGTGCTGGTATGTCATCTTATAAACCTGTTGATACACCAACGTCTATTTTCAAACTTGATATGGAGTCTATTGAGTTGTTTTCAGATGTCACTCACTTCTATCAAATTATTGGTGCTCTTCAGTATCTCACCTTTACTTCACCCGAAATCTGTTATGCCGTGAACAAGGTATGTCAATTTATGCATGCTCCTACTGAAGGCCATTAGGCCGCTGTTAAGCGTATCCTACAATACCTAAAAGGTACATCCTTTTTTGGTCTCCACCTTACTCGAGACTCTACTTTGTCTCTTCATGGTTTTACTGATGCCGATTGGGCCAACAATATTGATGATAAAAAATCCATGAGTGGCTACATTGTATTTCTTAGCACCACTCCTATTTCATGGAAATCTTGCAAGTAACGCACTGTTGTTTGATCCTTTACTAAAGCAGAGTATAAGGCCTTAGCTAATGATATTATTGATGTTCTTTAGCTTTACTATCTTTTATCAAATTTATGTTTCTCCCCTAGTTTTGCTACCACAATCTAGTGTGATAATTTGAATGCTACTTATCTATCTGTTAATCTGATTTTTCATGCTCATATGAAGCATGTTGAGGTTGATTATCACTTTGTTCATGATCGAGTGACTAAGAAGGAGATTCATATTTGCTTCATTTTCTCAACAGATCAATTAGCTGATGTTCTTATAAAGCCATTTGCTTGTTTTACTTTTACTTCTCTATGCTCCAAGCTTCACGTGTGACACGACGAAAAGATTGATGTCTTTTCCCAAGTGCAGGAGTGTCGAAGTAATAAATAACCCGACAAGACCGGGGTCGAACCACAGGGAGGTTAATTGTACAAATTATAAATAACAATAATACAACAATAATAACAATAACAACAAGAACAATAATAATAGTAATAACAACAACAACAATAATAATAATAATAATAATAATAATAGTAGTAGTAGTACTAATAATAATAATAATAATAATAATAATAATAATAATAATAATAATATAGTAGTAGTGAAGAAGAAGAAGAAGAAGAAGAAGAAGAAGAAGATGAGAACTTGGAGATGGAATATTAATGTAAGGATTAAACGATGATAATAACAAATGTCAAGGTTAGAGGTTTCACTAATGATATGTCAAACAAGTATAGTATAAACTCTTATTATTCAATTGGAAACCAGGTTAGAGGTTCCACTAATGGTATATCAAACAAGTATAGTATAAACTCTTATTATTGAATTGGAAACCACACACAAAGGAGGTTCCAATCAGATTATATATTGTTAACATGATTACATTAGTTATCTTATTCAATTAATGCTAATACTTGTAAATTTCGTCAAGCATTCATGATTATAACTTATGTTAACAACAAATCAAGTTTCTTTCATAGCTCAGGTGTCGGTTATACCATACATTATGGGCTATGAAAGTGCCAAGCATTTGTTGTACCAAGTGTTATACAACATAAATCAAGATTAGTCATTTAACAAGTAAAGTATTAAAGAGTGAACAAGATAACAAATACAAAACATGTTAGTATCAAACATTAAAGTCTATATTAAGTTTACACTATACTTATTCTTACACTATTAGTGTAACCTTTTCACCTTGACATAATAAATTTAGCTAGACATAATGAAAGAAAGAAAAATAAATAAACAAAATAAGAACATAAATAAGATGAAAGTTAACTAAGTAAAGAAAAGGAAATGAAAGGCATAAACTTGATATTAATGAAAGCAAAGCATAAACATTACAAAAAATACAAAGAGAGAAAGCAAGAGCATGATCTTGATCTGGAGACCAAGATGTCTAAATGCATGGCAAATGCCTCCTTTTATAGGCCAAAATTGGGAACTATTGATTTGATAACTAATTGATGAGTGGGTAGCCAACTCTTGACTTGGTGACAATCCTTATCTTCTCTTGTCTGCCCAAAACGTCATTGATAACATCAAAATTGGATCCATTCGAAAACATGAAAGTTATAGGCAATTGTCTCAGCTTTCTTGTGTAAAACATTTAGCTCATTTGGACTTCTAGAACTCCAGATATGGCCAAAATACTGAACAATGCTCGGATTGGAGGACAGCTTCGGGCTTCTTTGTTGTTGCAATAATTTGGACTTGAAAATGACCTTTTTAGATCTTGGGTTCCATATGAAAATTGTAGGCCTATGTCTTACCTTTCCATCCATATAAAATAGACCTAAATATGAGATCTATAGCTCCAGATATGACCCAATTACTAAATAGTGTTCCGGTTTGGATTGCACCGACATCTCTTTTCTAATTTTGGTCATCTCTTTTCCCTTGCAATTTAAGTTCTTAAAGTCATCAATCAATCCTTTCATTTATGTGATAGACCTGCATTTAAAATTAACATTTACCACAAATTAAAGATATCTTATATTATTAGATATATTATTATAAAATATGCTTTAGTTAAGGAGTTATTGATACTTCAAGTGTAAAATGATGATATAAAATCATGATAAAAATGCACTTTTAAGTACTAATCACACCCCCTAACCAGCTTATTACTAGTCCCTAGTAATCAAAGCGTTAAAAAACAAAAATAATTTGCAAATTCCACAAAGCAAGGTATTCATCATTTAACTTCCGTTAATCTATCCAGATAAACAAACTCTCCTTAAATTTATATATCTGCTCAATACCTCTTAACAAGATATTCATAAACCTTTCTTTTGTGCTCAATGTATCATCACATAATTGTGGGGCTTTTCTTGGAAGAAAACAAAATTTTTGTTCTAATGGTTAAAGTTAACTTCCTTGGGTTGAGATTATTATTTTTGTCTTTTTTCTTCTTTTATATATATAATTTAAAAACACCATGCATCTTTAACCCATATAACGAGCTTTCAGCTAATGACTTCCAGACCAGTTGGTCTTAGGGCATTAGGTGTTAAGACACCCCTACGAGCTTAGTAACTCGGGTCGCAGATACTAGTATGTA
>NW_011499903.1:48562-57245 GCF_000495115.2 Populus euphratica | reverse complement strand
ACAAGCTTAATTGCTTAGGTTAGGGAGGCTACGAAACCAAACTTATCTACATTTTTATTTTTATCATTTTTTTTATTTTTTTTATTTTTTTTCTTTTTTTAAATTATATACAATCCCTTTCCCTTAGTTGTTACCTTTAAATTATATCATCTCTTTGCCCTTGCAATTTAAGTTCTTGAAGTCATCAATCAATCCTTTCATTTATGTGATAGGACTACATTTAAAATGAACATTTACCACAAATTAAAGGTATCTTATATTATTAGATATATTATTATAAAACATTCTTTAGTTAAGGAGTTATTGATACTTCAAGTGCAAAATGATGATATAAAACCATGATAAAAATGCACTTTTAAGTACTAATCAATGTGGATAACCTACCCTTAGCTTGAGGGGGTGTATTATGGGATGTGTTGTAAAATAAAAAATATTATGTTTCCTCTTGTATAGTTTTATCATGTGTAACAAGTTACACCATAACATATGTACAATGCTTTATATAAATAGTAAAGGAGCTGCCCTACTAAGGCACTATCAAATTATTACATATTTTTTGCTTTAATAGTAATACTTTCCTTCTTTATCACCTTTTTTCAACTAAACCCAGGCTTGATGGAAAAAGAAATGGAGATAATTCTAGTGGCGGGTGATTATTCTATGCGAACCATTAATTTTATTTACTAAAAAAGGTATAACTTATATCCAAAATTCTTTCTACTAAGGAATGACATTATTTGGTCTTTGGATAATGATTAATCATGTGTTCATATCAATATTTTCTTCTCCAAAGCTTGCGGAGTGATATGTGAATATTTAGCATGTATGTTTTCCACTATCATGCTTAATTTTGAAATATTTTGGATGTGTTGGACAGTTAAATAGAATTTTGGATCCATTTTTGAACTATTAACCTCGTGGGAAATTAAGATGTTTTCAAATACTAGGTTACTACGTAGGCGGAATTAGGTAGTAAAACTGAACATTGATTGATTTTAGGCTGCAAATAAAGTTATACAACTTAGTTCCAAGCATTCTTCACCATTTTCAAATATCTAAGATGAAAATCTAGAAAACATATAAAGGGTATAGAACTCAGTTTTGTTGTTTTGAAGCCCAAAGAGCAAGTAAAAAATTAGTGATTGAATCAGACTTGAACTTCCTACACTCTAAATGCTGTCTTGAGTTATGGCCCATATCTTAAGTCTTAAGGGTCTAAAAATTGCAACATTGGAGTCATTGAAAAGAAGATTCAATTTTCCAAAAATAGAGATCTTTGAATTCATACGTTTCTTGAGCCAAATCTGGCCCGCAATATCAAAATAGGAAAGGAATACGAAACAAAAGGAAATTTTCTTCTTTCCATTCGGGGGTAAAAAGGCCAAAATATAAAAGAGAAAAAGAGGGGTTTGGTAGAGAGATAAAGAGACATAGAGAGACCTTAGAATACATTAAAAACAAGATAGGAGTGAGACAAAAACAGAGACAAACAGAGGGACAAAAATCAGAGAAGATTGGAGGACACCTACCTATTCTCTTGCTATTCTCTACCTTTGAGTGATGTTCATTATATCAAGTTTGTTTCTCTTTAATTTAACAATGGAGTAGACTTTTATTATGGGGTTTTTGATGTAACCTTACTATGAATATGTGGACAATTTCTTTGATTGAATTATTACATTAGTTGTTGAGTATTTCATTCTATGTTTAATGCTTGTGCATGTTTGGCCAACATCTATATGATTTGGAATTCAATTTGAGACTGAGAAGTGATAATTATTTTATCCATTATTTAAAATACCTTAAAAAATCTATAGGATAGAGATATCCTAGAAAACTTTGTAATCATTAAAGGTTTTACAGTACTTAATAAATTTTGATAAATTTAGAAATTTCATAGAAAACATGAAGTTTGCTTGT
This sequence comes from Populus euphratica, assembly GCF_000495115.2. Lineage (NCBI taxonomy): Eukaryota > Viridiplantae > Streptophyta > Magnoliopsida > Malpighiales > Salicaceae > Populus > Populus euphratica. The sequence continues at coordinate 55,325 of NW_011499903.1, read as the reverse complement.
CCAAATAATTCATTGATACTCGAGGGAGATTAGTGTTTAAATTAGAAAAACTTGATTATCAATGCTAGGAGTAATTAATTCAATTGAAGAAGTTCGTATAGGAATAGTTACAGTAAGTCAAAAATTCTAGAACTAGTAGAATTAAATTCAATAATATTTGATGGTTATTTGTTTTTAATCATTAATTTTTGTTTTGTCAACTATCTCATTTGATTTTTAAATATATCATAATTTAAAATATTTTGGTAATTAATAGTAATTTTTACAAATCCTTGTGGGACGATACTCTACTAATCATTTTATTACTTGTTACGATTCGTGCACTTGAGAAATTAATCAATATGAAGTATATGGGGGAGCCCATTGAGCGATTTCATGCTAATCATTTTATTACTTGTTACGATTCGTGCACTTGAGAAATTAATCAATATGAAGTATATGGGGGAGCCCATTGAGCGATTTCATGCTAATCATTTTATTACTTGTTACGATTCGTGCACTTGAGAAATTAATCAATATGAAGTATATGGGGGAGCCCATTGAGCGATTTCATGCTAATCATTTTATTACTTGTTACGATTCGTGCACTTGAGAAATTAATCAATATGACGTATATGGGGGAGCCCATTGAGCGATGTCATGCTAATATGATAAAGGAGCGTAGAATGGAGGAGAAAAAGGCTGTTTAAGATGCTGAGTTAATGGTTATTAATGTTTCCCATGCCTAATTGCAAGGGAAACTAAAGGGATAGGCGTACATCTTAAGCTCAACTAAAAAGAAGTTTGGGTAGACGTAAACCAAATAAACTATTTGGAGAAAAAAGTAATCGAGCTTAAAGAATCCAAAAAAGCCTTGAGGGAGGAGCTGGAGGCCAAAAGAGGAGGCACATAACTCTTGTACAAGGATAGAGACATTAAAGAATTCTTCTTAAGAGATATATGTTGAATACAAGGAGTTTGTCTATTTAGCAGAGACCATCAAGGATAGGCTCTTTTTATCCATGACTGACTTGTATTTCTCTAACCTCTCTATAAGAATGTATGTGGGCTTCAGTGAGTCCTTTCCTAATGGTCAAGTTCCAAACTTCAAGGATATCATCCCTACAAGAGATGTTATGGCCTAGGATGGTGTTTACCTTGCCTAAAAGTCAAGACTAGACAAGTAGAAATCCTTTTTTTGGTAGAAATAATTTGAATTGTTTATTTACCTTGGTCTTGTAGAGTTTTTTTTTAATCATGTAATGAATATTATAGCTTTAAGCCTTAGATTTGGCCTTAAGGCCTTGAAGATTTATTTAGATATATATTGAGTTACATTGTGTTTTATCTTATTATTTTATAAGTATAGATAGATGGCCTTTTGATAAAGTGAAGGCCTTTAGGTGGTTTATGTGGGTCCAACGCCTATACTTACAAGATTTTTAGGTTGGCATGCTCAATGGGACTTCTTTAGGCATTGTGTATTAGTCCAACACCCTTACTTATAAAATTTAAGGAGACTTCTTTAGGCCTTCTATATGAGTCCAACACCCATACTTAGAAATTTATTTAAGAAATTTTCTTGGTGAGTTTGGCTGTTGCCTTCCTGCTTGGAATGAAGAGGAACTCTCAATGAAAAGTATACCTATAATTCATTTAGTTTGGCTATCCTTAAGAGGATTGAAGATGTCTTTGGGCATTTCTAAGAGGGTATGCTAAGTTAGGACTATTGATTAGTACTTAAAAGTACATTTTTATCAAGGTTTTATGTCATCATTTTGCACTTGAAGTATCAATAACTCCTCAACTAAAGCATGTTTTATAATAAAAAGTTTGATACCATAAGATACCTTTAATTTATGATAAATATTTATCTTAAGTGCAGGCCTATCACATAAATAAAAGGATTGATAGATAAGTTTAAGCATTGAAATTAAAAGGACAAAGAAAGGGCTAAACTTAGAAAAAAGATGCTAGTTCAACCCAAACTAGAACATTGTTCGGTCATTAGGTCATATCTGGAGCTATAGATCTTAGATTTAGGTCTGTTTTTATATGGATGGAAAGCTAAGACATAGGCCTAAGTTTTACTTTTGTTAATATCTTTTTTATGCCTTTCATTTCCTTTCCTTTACTTACTTTTATTAATATCTTTTTTATGTCTTTCATTTCCTTTCCTTTACTTAGTTAACTTTTATCTTAATTATATTTTTATCTTGTTTATTTATATTTCTCTCTTTTATTATGTTTTGCTAAGTTTATTATGTCAAGGTGAAAAGGTTACACTAATGGTGTAAGAATAAGTATAGCTCGACCTCGGTCTTGTCGGATTATTTATTACTTTGATACTCCTGTATTTGAAAAAAGACATCAATCTTTTGATCGTGTTAGTTGGCTAGGAAGAAATGTCTGTTATGATAGGGAGATCTATTAAATGTCTTATTCTAAAAGTGTCTTGATTGTTTATCATTGATGATGAGTAGGGGTATCAATAAACCAGTAGAGCAGTTAATGACCTTTTGATCTTGAGTTCTCATATACAACATAAAATGATGATGTCCCAAAATCCTATGTACTTAAGAATGAGTTTATTTGATATTTGGATAATGGTTAATCACGTGTTCATATTAATATTTCCTTCTTAAAAGCTTAAGAGGTATATGAGTAGTAGTATAAGTCCCAAAACTTGTAAAATAGTCCTTTTTGGTATGGTTTAAGGACCCTTGGATGACAAAGGTAGTGACTTTTAAGTAAGGGATTATAATAAATAAAAGAAAAAGTTTTAAATTATAAAAATAAGAGTGTTTGTTCTTGTTTTGGTAAGATAAATGCTCTAAGGATTAAGGTCTAAATGCTTGGAGAGTAGAAATTATGAACCTTGTACCTAGGTGGTTGAGGGGATATTTATATTCCTTGAATCTTGTTATTTTGATGGAGTAAAAGGCTTAAATAGTCATTTTATCCTAATGGAATCAATAAAGGATAAAGATCTCTTACATATCATTAATTAGATTTGCGAAACTTTTTAAACACCAATAGATATAGGGAGATACTTATCTTTAACATGAATACTTCATGTAACAATCTTAAGAATAGATAAACAAAGCATTATGGTCTTAATATGGGATATAACGACCTCTAGTCCAATGGAGTTGAGAGCGTATCCAAGCATATGAGAGATGGGTGTGGTAAATCACCATACCCATGTTTGCTTGGGCTTCGCAGGTGGCTGAGCCTAAGTACATTGGGTCTGGTGACTCACATGATCCAAGTTTATTTAGGCTCTGCACATGGTTGAGTCTAAGTATATTAGGTTTGACGACTCATATTATTTATGTTTATTTAGACACAGCGCATGAGCGAGCTCATATATATTAGATCTGACAACTCTTTAGACCCACTTTCATTTGGGTTTGGGATGTGATCGAAACCAAGTATGTTGGGTCTGGCAATTCGTTAGACCCATATTCATTTGGGCTCAGCACGTGGCCGACCCCAGTGTATTAGGCCTTACAACTCACCAAACCCATGTTCAATTAAGCTCAACAAATGGTCAATCCCAAGTATGTTGGGTTTGGCTACTCACCATACCCACATTCATCTAGGCTCAGCATGTGGCCGATCCCAGGTATATTGGATCTGGTAACTCATTAGACCCACATTTACCTAAGCTCAACATGTTGTTGATCCCCAGAATATTAGATCTGACAACTTGCCAGACCTGCATTCACTTGGGCTTAGGATATTGTTGAATCCATGTATGTTGGGTCAGGTAACTCGTCAGACTCTTATTAACTTAGGCTCAACACGTGGCTAAACCCAAGTATACTAGGCTTGGTAACTCCCAAACACTTGTTCACTTGGACTCAGCATATGGTCTATCTTAAGTGTGTTGGGTCTGACAGCACATTAGACTCATATTCACGTGGGTGACTGAATTCAAGTATATTGGGCCTGACAACTCATTAAACCCAGTTTCACTTAGACTCAACAAGTGGCCGACCCAAGTATATTGGTTCTAACAGTTGTCAAACTCATATTGCCTAAGGCTTAACTTGTGGCCGACCCGAAGTATGTTGGGTCTGCCAACATGTTAAACTTATGTTCAATTGGACTTAATAGATGTATGAACCCAAGTATATTGGATTCTACAGCTCGCTAGAATCACGTTGATTTGGGCTCTGCACATTGCTGAACCCAAATATATTAGATTTGCTAGCTCACCAACTCACATTTGCTTGAATTATCACCTTGCTAAGGGTTTAGGTTTTTTACAAATACCAAGTCAAAAATACTGACTCATTAGATTCATGATGAAAACGAGGTTATCTAGCTCGTGCTTGTTTGACAGTGCCGACCACCTGCTGGACGTAGAAATGCTTATAAAGAATAACATAATTTCCATGCATTCTAACATGTATGACCATGAACGTATAATAGCCTTACGGTTTTTGCTCATTCCAATTGAAATTACTACAATTTTAGAATTTAATGGAGTATTGGATTTAATTTGCTCATTTAGGACTTAAAAAAATAAATTTTATTATTTATTGATTGCTAAATTACAACTGCATTAACATGATTTGTTTTTTTATAATGAATTATACATTGACATGAATATTTATTTTATATAAAAAAAATAACTTAATTAGTTAGGTTTTAAATTTGATTTTAAATGGTTATGAATTTGAGTTTCTTAAAGTTATTAAAAATTTATATAATTATTAATTTTAAGATTGATAAAAATAGTTAATGTATATGCAATCAAACGCATAACCATATTAATATAAGAAAAAAATAAAAAAAGAAAACATTTAATTGCTCTCACTCTTCGTCTACCTTCTTCACCGACCCTCTTAATTGCAATTGGCCTACAATGCAGTACGCTGTGCACAAGTGATTACAGCAACAGTTGCCAAACAATGAAAGTCCATCCTGATTTTGTTTTTTTTTTTTTTTAAATAATAATTGTTTTTTGACAACCTCACATCATTAACTCCCTTTTCCACCTCCAGCGAGGCCTCGTAGCATTTACTTCTCGCTGACCTGCGCTGTATTAATTGTTTTTAACGTAAAAGAAAACTTTTAAACATGTGTTTTTAATAAAGAAATTAATTACAAATTTAAAATATAATGCATTTTGAAAATTTTATTTTTTAATTTTGATATAATGACATATTGGATAATGTATTTTTTTTTAAATAAAATGATGATACATTGATTTGACTCAGATTAACTTGTTAATTTTACAACTGAGATTATGAGATTGTGATAAACTTATATAAAATAAATTAAGATAAATTATAAATGTTTCATAATCAATTTAATTTGAATGATGAAATTTAAAAAATTATATTAAATAAAAAAATAAAAAACTACTAATGTACCTAGGTTAATATGAAAAACTTACAATACAAGTCATAAAATTAAGATGAGTCTATAAAAAGCAAAGAAAAAAATTATAAAACCAAATTTTTATCAAATCTAATATTAAAGGATGAAATAAAAAAACATTTAAAAAAGGATAAAAAACTCAAGTTAACCTAACTAATCTATTAAACTCGTAACCTGGGTCATGAGATTGAAAATTTCACAAAGCTAAAAAGAAAAAGAAAATTTATGTCCAACATATCAAATGTTGAAAATTGAAATCAAGAAAAAGAAAACTAAATCTATGAGAACAAGATAACCCGTATAAAGAAAAATACACTACCAGAAAATCGGAGAACACCAACGGAATTACCAACAAAATATTTTTATTCGTAATTTTTACTAATAAAAATAATTTCATCTCCAAATCTGTTGGTATTTACCGATCGATATAGTCCATTGGGGATGTAGTTGGTATATATTGACGAAATACATTCGTTGGTATATACCGACCATATCATCGACGACTGAGACAGTTTTTTTGGAATGTTGTCAAGGCATGATGATGTGGATTTTTTAGATGATTTTACCGATGGAATTACTGAGGGATTCAAATCAGGATAGCCGTATTGCGACGTGGCATTTCCACCGGTGACATCATTGACGAGTAGACCAACGAAATGTGTCCATCGGTGATTCCATCTGTAACAGCCAGCATATACCCATTTTGCTGATACTCTCTTCCTCTATTTCTCCTTCTTCTTCCACTTCTTCTTCCCCATCCCACCTCTCCCCTCTCAAACTGCAACCAACCACCCATCCTAACTCTCCCCTCTTCTCAACACAAGCACTCAAGTTTCTTATATTTTTGTACGTGGCACAACATCCGTTCTTGTGGATTTTATCATTTTTTATAAGTAAATTTAACATTTTTAGTTTTAACATTTAAATGTGAATTTTATTGTTTTTTTAGTGTATATATATATGTATATATATATATTGTTAACGTATGTACTTGTTTCATTGTTATTTGTCAAAGAAACTTGTAGTATAAATGTAAAATTTTGTAGTTGTTATAATTTGTTTTAGATTTTATCAAATTATATTTCTTTGTAAATTTTTAAAATTTTGTTTGAATTACACCGAATTAGATGTGTTGTGATGAAATAAATAATAGTTCATTTACCAAGTCTGCTTTTAATTGTTATCAATTATATTGCAAAGTTGTGATTTCTGTAAATTTATATATGTATAAATTTGTATGTATGAACTTTGATAGTTGATAATTGATAATGAATATTTAACATAAGAAACCAAAATTTTTATCATGTTTTATAGAGATTCAATAGAAGTCATGGACGATCATTCATGGATATATCGAGACTCACCCCAAGGATTACAGAGGGTGGGTTAT
>NW_011499903.1:2093-39739 GCF_000495115.2 Populus euphratica | reverse complement strand
TGAGTTGGCAAAAATCCTGAAGTAAGAAAATTGATATGTTTAGCAAACCAAGGCATTAAACTAAGAGAAAGTAGAGATTCATTAGGAAAGTAATAATTGATTGGTGTGATGTCGGGTGTCGAATCTGTTGTCACTTTTGATAAAAGATCCGCATCAACATTTTCGGTGCTTTTTTCATCATCGATGGCTTCCTGATTGGTCATGGCATGAGGAAATGGAAGTGCTGACAGGGAATCAGTCTTTTCCTTGTAATATTCAGATTCAACCCCTTCTTTACCCTTAGAGATTGACTCATCATCTTTCTCACAAGGTTCAAGAGTGGGTTTTTTTAATAACCTTACCACTATAAAGAGTGATAACTGATTTGACTTGATCCATGTGTTGACTTCCAGAACTACTTGCATTTGCATTGTATTGCCCCTTGGGATTTTGCTGTGGTTGAGATGGAAACTTACCTTTCTCTTGAAAATTGAGAGTAGATGTGAATTTTGCAAGAGTATCTTTAAAATCTGTTATGCTTTGAGCAAGTTGAGTGTTGATTGTCTCTTGCTTTTCAATGAATGCATACAAAGTTTCCACAAAATTTCTTGTAGGAGGTGGAGCATGAGGAGGTACATATCCATGATAATTTTGGAAATTATGGTGTGCTTGAAACTGTGGTTGTGAAGTTTTTGCATTGTCACTCTTCCAATTGAAATTTTAGTGATTTCTCCAACCAGGGTTGTATGTTTGCAAATATAGGTTATGATTGGGCCTTTCGAAACTGTTTAAAGCGAGCTTGTTCATGGAGACATTCCTTAAAAGAAGGCAAGGTTGGACAGTTACTAGTTGAGTGTTCATTTGTTTCACATATTTGACATACAATGTTTTCAATAGATTTAAATTGACCACTCTTTTTCAATTTTAGTGCCTCGAATTTTCTAGCTAAAGATGCAAACTTAGCTTGGAGGTCATGATCTTCCTTAAGGTTGTACATACCTCTACTAGATGTATGAGGTTGAGTTTTACTCGGTGCCTCATAAGTACTTGCGGTGTCCCAATTTTGAGCATTTTCAGCTAACAAGTCTAAGTACTCCATTGCTTCATCAGGGTCTTTATCTTCAAAAGTTCCATTGCACATCAATTTAACCATTTGCCTATCTCTAGGTGTTAACCCTCCATAAAAATGTGAAACCAATCTCCATGTTTCAAAACCATGATGAGGGCAAGTACTAAGCAAGTCTCGATACCTATCTCAGCATTGGTAAAATGTTTCTCTTGGTTTTTTAGTGAAAGTGGTGATTTGTCTTTTTAAAGAGTTTGTTCTGTGAGGTGGGAAAAACTTCTTTAAAAACTGTTGTTGCATTTCATCCCAAGCACGAATGGATCCTGGTCTTAAATTTTGTAGCCATGTTTTAGCTCTATCTTTTAATGAAAAAGGAAAAAGCTTTAATCTAATGGTGTTCATGCTACAATTTAAATTATTATATGTGTTGCAGACCTCCTCAAATTCCCTTAAATGCAAGTATGGATTTTCCAATTCTAAGCCATTGAAAGAAGGTAAAAGTTGAATAATGCCTGGTTTAAAATTAAAATGAGATGCATCGGGAGGAAAAACTATGCATGATGGTGCACTTGTTCTTATGGGATTCATGTGGTCTCTAAGTGTTCTAGCGCGGTTATTCTCATTATTCTCATTATGAAGTGATTGATTATCTTCTTCGGCCATATTTTCTGAAAATGATGAGTATACCCTACAAAGTCTACCACTTGATGTACGTGACCACACTCTCATACACGTGCAGGAATAGAATAACAAGAAAAAGAAAACAAAAGAAGAAGAAACAAGAGAAAAGAAACAAATTATATACAAGAAAAGTGAAAAAAGAAAAGAAAATAAATATTATAATTTATACAAAACTTACCTCCCGGCAACGGCGCCAAAAACTTGACACGACGAAAAGATTAATGTCTTCTCCCAAGTGCAGGAGTGTCGAAGTAATAAATAACCCGGCAAGACCAGGGTCGAACCACAGGGAGGTTAATTGTACAAATTATAAATAACAATAATACAACAACAATAACAATAACAACAAGAACAATAATAATAGTAATAACAACAATAATAATAATAATAATAATAATAGTACTAATAATAATAGTACTAATAATAGTAGTAGTAGTAATACTAATAATAATAATAATAATAATAATAATAATAATAATAATAAAGAAAATTCTTTCTACTGAGGAATGACATTATTTGGTCTTTGGATAATGATTAATCATGTGTTCATATCAATAGTTTCTTCTCCAAAGCTTGCGGAGTGATATGTGAATTTTTAGCATGTATGTTTTCCACTATCATGCTTAATTTTGAAATATTTTGGATGTGTTGGACAAGTTAAATAGAATTTTGGATCCATTTTTGAACTATTAACCTCGTGGGAAATTAAGATGTTTTCAAATACTAGGTTACTATGTAGGCAGAATTCAGTAGTAAAACTGAACATTGATTGATTTTAGGCTGCAAATAAAGTTATACAACTTAGTTCCAAGCATTCTTCACCATTTTCAAATATCTGAGATGAAAATCTAGAAAACATATAAAGGGTATAGAACTCAGTTTTGTTGTTTTGAAGCCCAAAGAGCAAGTAAAAAATTAGCGATTGAATCAGACTCGAACTTCCTACACTCTAAATGCTGTCTTGAGTTATGGCCCATATCTTAAGTCTTAAGGGTCCAAAAATTGCAACATTGGAGTCATTGAAAAGAAGATTCAATTTTCCAAAAATAGAGATCTTTGAATTCATACGTTTCTTGCGCCCAATCTGGCCCGCAATATCCGAATAGGAAAGGAATACGAAACAAAAGGAAATTTTCTTCTTTCCATTCGGGGGTAAAAATGCCAGAATATAAAAGAGAAAAAGAGGGGTTTGGTAGAGAGATAAAGAGACATAGAGAGACCTTATAATACATTAAAAACAAGATAGGAGTGAGACAAAAATAGAGACAAACAGAGGGACAAAAATCAGAGAAGATTGGAGGACACCTACCTATTCTCTTGCTATTCTCTACCTTTGAGTGATGTTCATTATATCAAGTTTGTTTCTCTTTAATTTAACAATGGAGTAGACTTTTATTCTGGGGTTTTTGATGTAACCTTACTATGAATATGTGAACAATTTCTTTAATTGAATTATTACATTAGTTGTTGAGTATTTCATTCTATATTTAATGCTTGTGCATGTTTGGCCAACATCTATATGATTTGGAATTCAATTTGAGACTGAGAAGTGATAATTATTTTATCCATTATTTAAAATACCTTAAAAAATCTATAGGATAGAGATATCCTAGAAAACTTTGTAATCATTAAAGGTTTTACAGTACTTAATAAATTGTGATAAATTTAGAAATTTCATAGAAAACATGAAGTTTGCTTGTCCAAATAATTTATTGATACTCGAGGGAGATTAGTGTTTAAATTAGAAAAACTTGATTATCAATGCTAGGAGTAATTAATTCAATTGAAGAAGTTCGTATAGGAATAGTTACAGTAAGTCAAAAATTCTAGAACTAGTAGAATTAAATTCAATAATATTTGATGGTTGTTTGTTTTTAATCATTAATTTTTGTTTTGTCAACTATCTCATTTGATTTTTAAATATATCATAATTTAAAAGATTTTGGTAATTAATAGTAATTTTTACAAATCCTTGTGGGATGATACTCTACTAATCATTTTATTACTTGTTACGATTTGTGCACTTGAGAAATTAATCAACATGAAGTATATGGGGGAGCCCATTGAGCGATGTCATGCTAATCATTTTATTACTTGTTACGATTCGTGCACTTGAGAAATTAATCAATATGACATATATGGGGGAGCCCATTGAGCGATGTCATGCTAATATGATAAATGAGCGTAGAATGGAGGAGAAGAAGGCTGTTTAAGATGCTGAGTTAATGGTTATTAATGTTTCCCATGCCTAATTGCAAGGGAAATTAAAGGGATAGGCGTACATCTTAAGCTCAACTAAAAAGAAGTTTGGGTAGACGTAAACCAAATAAACTATTTGGAGAAAAAAGTAATCGAGCTTAAAGAATCCAAAAAAGCCTTGAGGGAGGAGCTGGAGGCCAAAAGAGGAGGCACAAAAATCTTGTACAAGGATAGAGACATTAAAGAATTCTTCTTAAGAGATATATATTGAATACAAGGAGTTTGTCTATTTAGCAGAGACCATCAAGGATAGGCTCTTTTTATCCATGACTGACTTGTATTTCTCTAACCTCTCTATAAGAATGTATGTGGGCTTTAGTGAGTCCTTTCCTAATGGTCAAGTTCCAAACTTCAAGGATATCTTCCCTACAAGAGATGTTATGGCCTAGGATGGTGTTTACCTTGCCTAAAAGTCAAGACTAGACAAGTAGAAATCCTTTTTTTGGTAGAAATAATTTGAATTGTTTATTTACCTTGGTCTTGTAGAGTTTTTTTTTAATCATGTAATGAATATTGTAGCTTTAAGCCTTAGATTTGGCCTTAAGGCCTTGAAGATTTATTTAGATATATATTGAGTTACATTGTGTTTTATCCTATTATTTTATAAGTATAGATAGAAGGCCTTTTGATAAAGTGAAGGCCTTTAGGTGGTTTGTGTGGGTCCAACACCTATACTTACAATATTTTTAGGTTGGCATGCTCGATGGGACTTCTTTAGGCATTGTGTATTAGTCCAACACCCTTACTTATAAAATTTAAGGAGACTTCTTTAGGCTTCCTATATGAGTCCAACACTCATACTTAGAAATTTATTTAAGAAATTTTCTTGGTGAGTTTTGTTGTTGCCTTCCTGCTTGGAATGAAGAGGAACTCTCAATGAAAAGTATACCTATAATTCATTTAGTTTGGCTATCCTTAAGAGGATTGAAGATGTCTTTGGGCATTTCTAAGAGGGTATGCTAAGTTAGGACTATTGATTAATACTTAAAAGTACATTTTTATCAAGGTTTTATGTCATCATTTTGCACTTGAAGTATCAATAACTCCTCAACTAAAGCATGTTTTATAATAAAAAGTTTGATACCATAAGATACCTTTAATTTATGATAAATATTTATCTTAAGTGCAGGCCTATCACATAAATAAAAGGATTGATAGATAAGTTTAAGTATTGAAATTAAAAGGACAAAGAAATGGCTAAACTTAGAAAAAAGATGCTAGTTCAACCCAAACTAGAACATTGTTCGGTCATTAGGTTATATCTGGAGCTATAGATCTTAGATTTAGGTCTGTTTTTATATGGATGGAAAGCTAAGACATAGGCCTAAGTTTTACTTTTGTTAATATCTTTTTTATGCCTTTCATTTTCTTTCCTTTACTTACTTTTATTAATATCTTTTTTATGTCTTTCATTTCCTTTCCTTTACTTAGTTAACTTTTATCTTATTTATATTTTTATCTTGTTTATTTATATTTCTCTCTTTTATTATGTTTTGCTAAGTTTATTATGTCAAGGTGAAAAGGTTACACTAATGGTGTAAGAATAAGTATAGCTCGACCTCGGTCTTGTCGGATTATTTATTACTTTGATACTCCTGTATTTGAAAAAAGACATCAATCTTTTGATTGTGTTAGTTGGCTAGGAAGAAATGTCTGTTATGATAGGGAGATCTATTAAATGTCTTATTCTAAAAGTGTCTTGACTGTTTATCATTGATGATGAGTAGGGGTATCAATAAACCAGTAGAGCAGTTAATGACCTCTTGATCTTGAGTTCTCATATACAACATAAAATGATGATGTCCCAAAATCCTATGTACTTAAGAATGAGTTTATTTGATATTTGGATAATGGTTAATCACGTGTTCATATTAATATTTCCTTCTTAAAAGCTTAAGAGGTATATGAGTAGTAGTATAAGTCCCAAAACTTGTAAAATAGTCCTTTTTGGTATGGTTTAAGGACCCTTGGATACAAAGGTAGTGACTTTTAAGTAAGGGATTATAATAAATGAAAGAAAAAGTTTTAAATTATAAAAATAAGAGTGTTTGTTCTTGTTTTGGTAAGATAAATGCTCTAAGGATTAAGGTCTAAATGCTTGGAGAGTAGAAATTATGAACCTTGTACCTAAGTGGTTGAGGGGATATTTATATTCCTTGAATCTTGTTATTTTGATGGAGTAAAAGGCTTAAATAGTCATTTTATCCTAATGGAATCAATAAAGGATAAAGATCTCTTACATATCATTAATTAGATGAAAATATGGTAGGCTCCTACGAAACTTTTTAAACACCAATAGATATAGGGAGATACTTATCTTTAACATGAATACTTCATGTAACAATCTTAAGAATAGATAAACAAAGCATTATGGTCTTAATATGGGATATAACGACCTCTAGTCCAATGGAGTTGAGAGCGTATCCAAGCATATGAGAGATGGGTGTGGTAAATCACCATACCCATGTTTGCTTGGGCTTCGCAGGTGGCTGAGCCTAAGTACATTGGGTCTGGCGACTCACATGATCCAAGTTTATTTAGGCTCTGCACGTGGTCGAGCCTAAGTATATTAGGTTTGACGACTCATATTATTTATGTTTATTTAGACACAGCACATGAGCGAGCTCATATATATTAGATCTAACAACTCTTTTAACCCACATTCATTTGGGTTTGGGACGTGATCGAAACCAAGTATGTTGGGTCTGGCAATTCGCTAGACCCATGTTCATTTGGGCTCAGCACGTGGCCGACCCCAGTGTATCAGGCCTTACAACTCACCAAACCCATGTTCAATTAAGCTCAACAAATGGTCAATCCCAAGTATGTTGGGTTTGGCTACTCACCATACCCACATTCATCTAGGCTCAACATGTGGCCGATCCTAGGTATATTGGATCTGGTAACTCATTAGACCCACATTTACCTAAGCTCAACATGTTGTTGATCCCCAGAATATTAGATCTGACAACTTGCCAGACCTGCATTCACTTGGGCTTAGGATATTGTTGAATCCATGTATGTTGGGTCAGGTAACTCGTCAGACTCTTATTAACTTGAGCTCAACACGTGGCTAAACCCATGTATACTAGGCTTGGTAACTCCCAAACACTTGTTCACTTGGACTCAGCATATGGTCTATCTTAAGTGTGTTGCGTCTGACAACACATTAGACTCATATTCACGTGGGTGGTTGAATTCAAGTATATTGGGCCTGACAACTCATTAAACCCAGTTTCACTTAGACTCAACAACTGGCCGACCCAAGTATATTGGTTCTGGCAGTTGTCAAACTCATGTTGCCTAAGACTTAACTTGTGGCCGACCCCAAGTATGTTGGGCCTGCCAACATGTTAAACTTATGTTCAATTGGACTTAGTAGATGTATGAACCCAAGTATATTGGATTCTACAGCTCACTAGAATCACGTTGATTTGGGCTCTGCACGTTGCTGAACCCAAATATATTAGATTTGCTAGCTCACCAACTCACATTTGCTTGAATTATCACCTTGCTAAGGGTTTAGGTTTTTTACAAATACCAAGTCAAAAATACTACTCATTAGATTCATGATGAAAAGGAGGTTATCTAGCTCGTGCTTGTTTGACAGTGCCGACCACCTGCTGGACGTAGAAATGCTTATAAAGAATAACATAATTTCCATGCATTCTAACATGTATGACCATGAACGTATAATAGCCTTACGGTTTTTGCTCATTCCAATTGAAATTACTACAATTTTAGAATTTAATGGAGTATTGGATTTAATTTGCTCATTTAGGACTTAAAAAAATAAATTTTATTATTTATTGATTGCTAAATTACAACTGCATTAACATGATTTGTTTTTTTATAATGAATTATACATTGACATGAATATTTATTTTATATCAAAAAAATAACTTAATTAGTTAGGTTTTAAATTTGATTTCAAATGGTTATGAATTTGAGTTTCTTAAAGTTATTAAAAATTTATATAATTATTAATTTTAAAATTTATAAAAATAGTTGATGTATATGCAATCAAACGCATATCCATATTAATATAAGAAAAAAATAAAAAAGGAAAACATTTAATTGCTCTCACTCTTCGTCTACCTTCTTCACCGACCCTCTTAATTGCAATTGGCCTACAATGCAGTACACTGTGCACAAGTGATTACAGCAACAGTTGCCAAACAATGAAAGTCCATCCTGATTTTGTTTTTTTCTTTTTAAAAATAATAATTGTTTTTTGACAACCTCACATCATTAACGCCCTTTTCCACCTCCAGCGGGGCCTCATAGCATTTACTTCTCGCTGACCTGCGCTGTATTAATTGTTTTTAACGTAAAAGAAAACTTTTAAACATGTGTTTTTAATAAAGAAATTAATTACAAATTTAAAATATAATGCATTTTAAAAATTTTATTTTTTAATTTTGATATAATGACATATTGGATAATGTATTTTTTTTTAAATAAAATGATGATATATTGATTTGACTCAGATTAACTTATTAATTTTACAACTGAGATTATGAAATTGTGATAAACTTATATAAACTAAATTAAGATAAATTATAAATGTTTCATAATCAATTTAATTTGAATGATGAAATTTAAAAAATTATATTAAATGAAAAAATAAAAAACTACTAATGTACCTAGGTTAATATGAAAAACTTACAATACAAGTCATAAAATTAAGATGACCCTATAAAAAGCAAAGAAAAAAATTATAAAACTAAATTTTTATCAAATCTAATGTTAAAGGATGAAATAAAAAAACATTTAAAAAAGGATAAAAAACTCAAGTTAACTAACCTATTAAACTCGTAACCTGGGTCATGAGATTGAAAATTTCACAAAGCTAAAAAGAAAAAGAAAATTTATGTCCAACATATCAAATGTTGAAAATTGAAATCAAGAAAAAAAAAACTAAATCTATGAGAACAAGATAACCCGTATAAAGAAAAATACACTATCAGAAAATCGAAGAACACCAACGGAATTACCAACAAAATATTTTTATTAGTAATTTTTACTAATAAAAATAATTTCATCTCCAAATCTGTTGGTATTTACCGATCGATATAGTCCATTGGGGATGTAGTTGGTATATATTGACGAAATACATTCGTTGGTATATACCGACCATATCATCGACGACTGAGACAGTTTTTTTGGAATGTTGTTAAGGTGTGATGATGTGGATTTTTTAGATGATTTTACCGATGGAATTACTGAGGGATTCAAATCAGGATAGCTGTATTGCGACGTGGCATTTCCACCGGTGACATCATTAACGGGTAGACCAATGAAATGTGTCCATCGGTGATTCCATCTGTAACAGCCAGCATATACCCATTTTGCTGATACTCTCTTCCTCTATTTCTCCTTCTTCTTCCACTTCTTCTTCCTCATCCCACCTCTCCCCTCTCAAACTGCAACCAACCACCCATCCTAACTCTCCCCTCTTCTCAACACAAGCACTCAAGTTTCTTATATTTTTGTATGTGGCACAACATCTGTTCTTGTGGATTTTATCATTTTTTATAAGTAAATTTAACATTTTTAGTTTTAACATTTTAATGTGAATTTTATTGTTTTTTTAGTATATATATATATATATATATATATATATTGTTAACGTATGTACTTGTTTCATTGTTATTTGTTAAAGAAACTTGTAGTATAAATGTAAAATTTTGTAGTTGTTATAATTTGTTTTAGATTTTATCAAATTATATTTGTTTGTAAATTTTTAAAATTTTGTTTGAATTACACCGAATTAGATGTGTTGTGATGAAATAAATAATAGTTCATTTACCAAGTCTGCTTTTAATTGTTATCAATTATATTGCAAAGTTGTGATTTCTGTAAATTTATATATGTATAAATTTGTATGTATGAACTTTGATAGTTGATAATTGATAATGAATATTTAACATAAATGTTTTTTTTATTACTTCGACACTCCTGCACTTGGGAGAAGACATCAATCTTTTAGTCGTGTCAATAAGAAACCAAAATTTTTATCATTTAGTCGTGTCAATAAGAAACCAAAATTTTTATCATATTTTATAGAGATTCAATAGAAGTCATGGACGATCATTCATGGATATATCGAGACTCACCCCAAGGATTACAGAGGATGGATTATTGTAACGGTGTTTAGGGTTTTATTAATTTCATAATATCTATCTCGAGAAATTTTATTGATGGCGGTATTAGGTGTCCATGTAGGAATTGTAAAATTTAAAGTTTTTGTATCAAGATATTGTAACGATGCATCTTCTAACCAAAGGGTTCTTAGAGGATTACTTGTGCTGGTATGCACATGGAAAACTATTTGTTCCTAATAAGAGTATGGTTGAAAGGGTGGTCGGATCAACTTTTAGTACTAGCAACATGTATGAAGTTGGAAATGAGAATAGTAATTCTTACAGGAATATGGTTACGGATATAGTGAGAATGAGTGAAGATAATGTCAGTGAATGTCCATTCATAAAAGAAGAACCTTATGCAAATGTAGCAAGGTTTTTTAATCTGTTAAAAGATTCTAACGAACCATTATAGGATGGCTGCACGAACCACAATAAATTATCGATTGTAGCACAGGTGTTCACCATTAAATCAGATCATATGTTGAGTAAGGCTAGTTATAACAAGATTATCGAAAGGGCGAGAAGCATTTTACATAAAGGGAACAGGCTGAAAAAAAACTTTTATGCTGCCAAGTCCATGATGAAACCCCTCGATTTAGGATACCAGAAAATTAACATGTGCCCTAACTTCTACATGTTATACTACCTTGAAAATGCTAAGCTAACCGAGTGCATGATTTGTGGGCATTTCCGTTACAAACATAAAACTGGTAGAGGGAAGACTCTCATGGCGTATAAAAAACTTAGATACTTTCCAATCACACCTAGACTGCAGAGGTTATTTATGTCACAAAGAACTACTAAGCACATGACATGACACCAATCACATCATGCGATTGATGGAGTGATGATGCATCTTTCTAACGGTGAAGCCTGTAAACACTCTAACAATGTGCATCCTTAATTTTTAGCTAAATCAAGAAACGTGCATCTTGGGTTGTGTACAGACAAATTCAACCCATTCGGGACATTTGTTGCTTCTTATTCTTATTGGCTGGTCATACTAATGGTTTATAACTTGCCACCGAGGATGTGTATGAGGCCGAAGTTCATGTTTTTATTTATGGTCATACTAGGTTTGAGCAGTCTGAGTCGGAATATAAATGTTTTTCTTTATCCGTTGATTGATGAGTTGACATAGTTGTGGCCCTCAAGAGCTTTCACTTATGTCATCTCAAGGAAACATAATTTTATTATAAAAGTAGCTTTGATGTGGACTATCAATAATTTCTCAGCTTGTGGAATGGTTTCTAGTTGAAGCACACTTGGAAAGCTAACATGTCCATACTGTATAGAGAACAACAAGGCATTCATGCTAACAAACGGGGGTAAAACTTCTTTTTTTACTATCATCGTCATTTCTTGCTGCCAAATCACATGTACAAAAAGAACAGAAATGATTTCTTTATTGGTAGAGTTGAAAAGAATGTTGCACCCCTACGTCTTTCTAGTGAAGAATTGTTTGATGTTGTGTCAAAGTACGATGACATTATGTTTAGTCTCCAATCAGGTAAGCAGAAGTTTCCTGGTTTTGGTTTGAACGATAACTGAGTGAAGTGAAGTATCTTTTGGGAGCTTTCTTATTGGAAGACCAATCTTCTCCGTCATAACCTTGACATCATGTATATTGAAAAGAACATGTTTGAAAACATTTTCAACACCGTACTGGATGTGAAGGGGAAGACAAATGATAACATCAAGGCTAGATTGGATATAGCACTGTTCTGTAACTGTAAAAATATGAAGTTGGTTTGTCATGGTTCATAATGCACTTTTAAGTACTAATCAGACTTGAGTCTACGTTTTCCTGATATACATGCCTCAAACATATCAAGGCTACTTAATGCGAACACACAACTAATAGTCTATAAATGACTTGAGTCTATGTTTTCCTGATATACATGCCTCAAACATATCAAGGCTAGTTAATGCGAAGGAATGCAGATATATGGAATGAAGAGTCATGACTGACATGTATTTATGCAAACACTCATCATATTAGCTATTCGTGATTTGTTGCCAAAGGGGATATGAGATGCACTAACGGAGATCAGTTATTTCTTTAGAGATATATGTTTTAGGAAGTTGAATGTTGATCATATTGAGAGGCTTAAAACGAATATCATCTAGACAATATGCAAACTTGAGATGATATTCCCTCCATTATTTTGACTTAATGGAGAATCTACTCGTACATTTATCATTTGAGGTACAAGTTGGAGGACCAGTCCAGTACAGATGGATGTATCTATTCGAGAGGTTAGATATTACAGTTGCTATGTAATTCATAATTAAATGTTTTTTTATTTTTTAATTGATAATTATATATATATATATGAAAGTACTTGTTTATTCTTAAAAACAAAAAAAAAAAGATTAAGAATAAGGTGTATGTTGAGGTGTCAATATGTGATGCCTATATTGTTGAGGCGATCTCAACATTTATCTTATACTATTTTGAATCTCATTTGAGAATGAGGATCAACAGTGTTCCACGACATGATGATAGTGGTGAAGTGCCTTCAAGTGGGAACTTGTCAATATTCTCCAATCTTGAATGACCTATATCTAAAAAATACCATGAGGGGAAGATTTTTATCTGAAATAGAATTCAGACAAGCACATAATTATGTCCTATTTAACTATGATGAGCTGAGACCTTTTATTAAGTAAGTAGATGTTCAACATAAACTTTGTCAAGAGTGTACTATTTATGTTTTGTGATGCCATAAACTCATATAATTTGGAACAACTTTGTAGGCAATATTGACAATACTTACTGTCCAATAACTCATAGCTAATCGAATCCCAGATCTTTCAATTATAAGATGAACAATTTGCTTCATGGTTTAAAACACATGTAAGTCCTATCATAAACTCATTATCTCTTGCAATGTAATTAATTGTACGTCATTATTACATAATATCCATTTATTGATTGTTGTTGTATTTAATACACAAGGTTTATCAAATGGGATGTAGTGTTGCTATTTCACTGTCTTTGCTAAACCTGGGCCCTGAAAGAAAAGTCAAGTGCTGTAACAAGTATTTTATCAATGGATATGTTTTTCATACTAAAAAATACGAGCATGAAAGAAAGACATATAACAACAGTGTTTGTATTAAGGGATCGACTTTTAGTGAGTTTAAAGTTGATTACTACAATAGATTGGAAGAGGTCATCGAACTGCAATATTATAGCGAGCAAAATAAAGTGTTTTTATTCAAATGCTATTGGTATGACATAACTGATAAAGAAATCAGAGTAGATCCTCACTATGGTCTCGTTGAACTCAACTCAAAAGCTAGACACCGCAACGTAAATGACATCTTTGTTTTCACAAAGCAATGCCAACAAGTTTATTACACATACACCACTTTCTTTAGAAAGGACCGATCAAGAGTTGATTGGCTATCCATTTAAAAACAAAACCTAGGGGTCGTGTCAAGCTTGTTTAGGATGAGAATGAAGACATAAGTGTGATAGATGAAGTCTTTCAAGCTTATGAGTTGATTAAACCAAACCGAGTTGCTCCTTTGATTGACTTAGAAGAAAATTTGAGTTTTCGTGTTTTCGATGATAGTCTTGTTGATGTTGACATAGAGGAGTTGAATGTTGCTTTAAGCTTGACATGACCAAAAGATTGATGTCTTCTCCCAAGTGTAGGAGTGTCGAAGTAATAAATAACCCGACAAGACCGAGGTTGAACAACATGGAGGTTAATTGTATAAATTATAGATAATAATAATACAACAACAACTATAATAACAATAATAGTAGTAGTAGTAGTAGTAGTAGTAGTAGTAGTAAAAAAGAAGAAGAAGAAGAAGAAGTTGATGATAACTTTGAGATGGAAGATTAATGTAATGATTTAATAATGATAACAAAAAATATCAAGGTTAGAGGATCTATTAATGGTATGCCAAACAAGTATACTATAAACTCTTATTATTCAATTGGAAACCACATACAAAGGAGGTTCCAATCAGATTATAAATTATTAACATGAATACATTACTTATCTTATTTGATTACTACTAATACTTGTAAATCTCGTCAGGCATTCATGATTATAACTTATGTTAACAACAAATCAAATTCCTTTCATAGCTTAGGTGTCGGTTATACCATATAGTATAGGCTATGAGAGTGCCATGTATTTGTTGTACCAAGTGTTATACAACATAAATCTAGATTAGTCATTTAACAAGCAAAGTATTAAAGAGTGAATAAGATAACAAATACAAAACATGTTAGTGTCAAACATTAAAGCCCATATTAAGTTTACACTATACTTATTCTTACACCATTAGTATAACCTTTTCACCTTGACATAATAAACTTAGCTAAACATAATGATAGAAAGAAAAATAAATAAACAAAAGAAGAACATAAATAAGATAAAAGTTAACTAAGTAAAGGAAATGAATTGAAAGGCATAAACTTGATATTAAAGCAAAACTTAAGCATTACAAAAATACAAAGAGAGAAAGCAAGAGCATGATCTTGATCTGAAGACCAAGATGCCTAAATGCATGGCAAATGCCTCCTTTTATAGGCCAAAATTAAGAACTATTGATTTGATGACTAATTAATGAGTGGGTGACCAACTTTTGACTTGGTGACAATACTTATCTTCTCTTATCTGCCCAAAACATCATTGATAACGTCATAATTAAAACAATTAAAAATATGAAAGTTGAAGGAAATTGTCTCAGCCTTTTAGAAAAAAAAAATTAATATCCGTTGGACTTCTAGAACTCCAGATATAGGCCAAAAACTGAACAGTGCTCGGGTTCCAGGACAGATTCAGACTGCTTTCTTATTGCTACAATTTGGACTTGAAAATAGCCTTTTTAAATCTTGGGCTCTATATGAAAGTTGGAGGCCTATGTCTTACCTTTTCATCCATATAAAGTAGACCTAAATCTGAGATCTACAGCTCCAGATATGACCTAATTACCAAACAATATTTCGGTTTGAACTACTAAGTTTGGCCATCTCTTTGTCCTTTCAATTTCAGTTCTTAAATTCATCAATCAGTCTTTTCATTTATGTGATAGGATTGCATTTAGAATAAATATTTACCTCAAATTAAAGGTACCTTATATTATTAGATATGTTATTATAAAATATGCTTTAGTTAAGGAGTTATTGATACTTCAAGTGTAAAATGATTATATAAAACCTTGATAAAAATGCACTTTTAAGTACTAATCAGAGCTCTACTAGTGGACTAGAGAATGTTGATAAAGAAGATGATAACCAAATTGAAGAGTGTGATAAAGCTAATGATAACAATTCAATTGAGGATGAAAATAAAAATTCTAAGTAAACATGTTGTAATGCCTTATTTTTATAATGAAATATTTTGGAATATAAAATATTTATTCTTCTTTAACTGACATCTCTTGTTATTATGTTGTGTGTGCTGTAAGTTTGCAATTCAAGATTTTATGTAGGAGGATAGACAAAAATATAGGGAGAAGGTGCAGAATTATTAACAGTTTCACTAACAGGTACCTCGATGGATTGGTACCCATTGGTATTTTACTGAGAGTTGGAAAACAATTATGGACTTGTGCCATAATTATCGACGGGTACCCCAACAGATTGGTACCAGTCGATATTTTACCGAGTTGGAAAAAAATTAAGGACTTGTGCCACAATTACCAACGGGTACCCTGACAGATTGGTACCCGTTGGTATTTTACCAGAGTTGGAAAAAATTATAGACTTGTGCCATAATTACTAACGATTCACTGACGGCTTTACCAACTGTTATCGCACATCTCGAAGCACACGCATTCCATACCGAAATACTATTCGATAATTGGGTCATATTCGGAGCTGTAAATCTCAGATTTAGGTCTACTTTATATGGATGGAAAGTTAAGACATAGGCCTACAACGTTCATAGGGAGCCTAAGTTTTAAAAAGGCCATTTTCAAGTCCACATTATAGCAATAACAAAGAAGTCAGAATCTGTCTTGCAGCCCAAATACTGTTCAGTGTTTGGCCCATATCTGGAGTTCTAAAAGTCCAAATGACCTTAATTGTTTACCCAAGAAAGCTGAGATAATTTCCTACAACTTTCATGTTTTCAAGTGATTTCAATTTTGATGTTATCAATGATTTTTTAGGCAGACAAGAGAAGATAAGGATTGTCACCAAGTCAAGAGTTGGTCACCCATTCATCAATTAGTCATCAAATCAATAGTTTCGAATTTTGGCCTATAAAAGGAAGCATTTGCCAAGCATTTAGGCATCTTGGTTTCTAGATCAAGATCATGCTCTTGCTTTCTTTCTTTGTATTTTTTTAATGCTTAAGTTTCGCTTTCATTAATATTTTATTTATATCTTTCATTTTCTTAGTTAATTTTTATCTTATTTATGTTCTTATCTTGTTTATTTATATTTTTCTCTTTCATTATGTTTAGTTAAGTTTATTATGTAAAGGTGAAAAGGTGTAGGAATAAGTAAAGTGTAAAATTAACATGGACTTTAATGTTTGATACTAACATGTTTTGTATTTGTTATCTTGTTCACTCTTTAATACTTTGCTTGTTAAATGACCAATCTAGATTTATGTTATATAACACTTGGTACATCAAATGCTTGACACTTTCATAGCACAAACTGTATGATATAACCAACACCTGTGTTATGAAAGAGACTTGATTTGTTGTTATCATAAGTTATAATCATGAATGCTTGGCAATATTTACAAGTATTAACATTAATCGAATAAGATAACTAATGTAATCATGTTAATAATTTATAATCTGATTGGAACCTCCTTTATGTGGGTTTCCAATTGAATAACAAGAGTTTATACTATACTTGTTTGATATACGATTAGTAGATCCTCTAACCTTGACATTTGTTGTTATCATTGTTTAATCCTTACATTGATCTTCCATCTCAAAGTTCTTATCAACTTTTTTTTCTTCTTCTTCTTCTTTTTCTATTATTATTACTACTACTACTACTATAACTACTACTACTACTACTACTACTAGTATTACTATTACAATTACTATTAATATTACTATTACTATTCTTGTTATTTTTATTATTGTTGTTGTATTATTAGTATCTATAATTTATACAATCAACCTCCCTGTGGTTCGACCCCGGTCTTGCTGGGTTATTTATTACTTCGACACTCCTGCACTAAGGAGAAGACATCAATCTTTTAGTCATGTCATGTTTTTGGCATCGTTGCTAGGGAGGTACGTTTTTGTACAAATTATAATATTTATTTTATTTTCTCTTTTCACTTTTCTTACATATAACTTTGTTTCTTTTCTTTTATTTCTTTTTTTTTTGTTTTCTTCTTCCTTTTATTCTACTCTTACACGTGTATAAGAGTGTGGGCACGCACATTAAGTGGTAGACTTTGTAGGATATCCTCATCATTTTTAGAAAATATGGCTGAAAAAGATAATCAATCACTTCATAATGAGAATAATAAAAATAATCGTGTTAGAAACTTAGAGACCACATGAATCCCATAAGAACAAGTGCACCATCATGCATAGCTTTCCCTCCTGATATATCTCATTTTAATTTTAAGTCAGATATTCTTCAACTTTTACCTTCTTTTCATGGCTTAAATTTAGAAAATCCATACTTGTATTTAAGGGAATTTAAGGAGGTCTGCAACATGTATAGTGACTCAAATTGTAGCATGAACACCATCAAATTAAAGCTTTTTCCTTTTTTCATTAAAAGATAAAGCTAAAACATGGCTACAGAATTTAAGACTTGGATCCATTCGTGCTTGGGATGAAATGCAACACTAGTTTTTAAAAAAGTTTTTCCCATCTCATAGAACAAACTCTTTCAAAAGACAAATCACCACTTTCATTAAAAACCAAGAGAAGCATTTTATCAATGTTAGGATAGGTATTGAGACTTGCTTAATGCTTGCCCTCATCATGGTTTTGAGATATGTAGATTGGTTTCACATTGTTAAGAGGGCTTAACACCTAAAGATAGGCAAATGGTTGAATTGATGTGTAATGAAACCTTTGAAAATAAAAGCCCTAATGAAACAATGAAGTACCTAGACTTGCTAGCTGAAAATGCTCCAAATTGGGACACTATAGATACGTATGAGACTCAAAGTAAAATCCAACCTCATACATCTAATGGAGGTATGTACAACCTTAGGGAAGATCATGACCTTCAAGCCAAATTTGCATCTTTAGCTAGGAAAATCAAGGTACTAGAATTGAAAAGGAGTGGTCAATTAAAATCTATTTAAGACATTTCATGTTAAATCTGTGAAACAAATAAACACTCAACCAATGATTGTCTAACTTTGCCTTCTTTTAAGGAATGTCTCCATAAACAAGCTCATACTTTAAACAGTTTCCAAAGGCCCAATCATAACCCATACTCGCAAACATATAACCCTGGTTGGAGAAATCACCCAAATTTCAGTTGGAAGAGTGACAATGCACAAACTTCACAACCACAGTTTCAAGTACACCATAATTTCCAAAATTCTCATGGATATGCACCTCCTTATGCTCCATCTTCTAGAAGAAATTTTAAGGAAACTTTGTATGCGAATTTGAAAAGCAAGAGACAATTGACACTCAAATTGCTCAAAGCATAACAAATTTTAAAGATACTCTTGCAAAATTCACATTCGCTCTTAGTTTTCAAGAGACAGGTAAGTTTCCATCTCAACCACAACAAAACACCAAGAGGCAATAAAATGCAAATGCAAGTAGTTCTGGAAGTCAACATATGGATCAAGTCAAATGAGTCATCACTCTTCATAGTGGTAAAGTTATTCAGAAATGAATTCTTAAACCTTGTGAGAAAGATGATGAGTCAATCTCTGAGGATAAGGAAGGGGTTGAATATGAACATTGTAAAGAAAAAAACTGACTCCACACCAGCACTTCCATTTCCGCATGCCATAACCAAACAAAAAGAAATTGAGGATGAAAGATCCACCAAAAATATTGATGCGGATCTTTTGTCAAGAGTGATAATAGGTTTGACATTCGACATCACACCAATCGATGATTACTTTCCTAACGAATCATTTTCTCTTAGTTCAATGCATTGGTTTGCTAAAAATATCAATTTTCTTACTTCAGATTTTTTCCTAGCTCGCTAGAGTACTGAAGACAAAAGAAAATTTTTAAGCAACGTGTAAAAATTTTCTTGGGATGACCCTTACTTATTTAATTATTGTTTTGATCAAATATTTCAAAGATGCATTCCCGACAATGAGGTAAGTAGTGTTATTAAATTTTATCACTCTAAGGCATGCCGGGATCATTTCTCATCAAAAAAAGGACTGTAGAAATCTTACAAAGTGGATTTTACTAGCCCACCATGTTCAAGGACTCATATGCATTCCGCAAAACTTATGAAAATTGTCAAAAGGTGGGATTTATTTAAAACACAAAAAGTCTTTAGATAATATTCTATTGACTCTTAAATCTCATCATAGTGGATATATGTATCATGCAATTCATGATTTATGGCCCCATTTTCATAAAGAATATGATCGACTTAGTCTTGGAAATCTGACTGAAAAAGACCCTGTTTGCCAGTTTTTAAGAAAACTGAATGGGAAGCCTATCCCCGACCTATAGAAGGAATTTAAGCCGTTCTTAGATATAAAACTAAGGGAAGATATAAGCCATAATCATAACTACCTGTACATACACATGCTTTTTCAAAAATAAATAAATAAAGAGAGAGAGAGAGACTCCAACTGGCCTACATATAGGTGGTATGATTGCTTTTTTAATTTCTTATTTATAAAATCCTCTTTTTCTTTCCTTCATTTCTACTCAACCCATGCATTCAACAAATATAGAAGTGTGTAGAAATGGCAAGTTCCTCAGGTCATCACATATAGGTAGTGACGCACGTGCAGAGTCAAGACTGCCAAAAGGGAGTGCAGCAGTACGTGGACAACCGTGCTCAACATTTTGTGGTGTGTTCGTTCAATTGTTTTATTTAATAAGTTATTATTTTCTTGAATTGAATATGATGATTTTTTTTTTAAATTTTCAAGAGACTTATAATTGCCGGTTGAGAGAGAGAGAGAGAGAGAGAGAGAGAGAGAGAGAGAGAGATAGAGATATAGGGACCTATCCTTCGACTCATCTAGATTTCGATCCAAATTTTTAAATGGAGGTCAAATCATCTGGGGGACCAAATAAAAATCAGGTCTACGGGCTCTCCAACAATACGGCTGAAAAATTATGGTCGGCTCGTAATGTCTCAACTGTTGGGAGCTTTCCATCAGTATTGAGCACTTAGTTAGAGGAGTTCTTAGCCTTGAAACAACAATATGAACGCCTCTTGATAGATTATACTCATCTCTATCAAATGGTCATGGAGATTAGATCAAAGATGGGTTATGATCCATATACTGCTCCTTTTTGGTCATACGGTCCCAGCAACAACCAGCCTCCTCCTCCTCCTTTGCTATTTTAATTAGTTTAATTTTATTTTTTAAATATTAAATTTAAAATGAATATTTTGATGAATATTATTTAACATTATTTTTATATTTTTAATGTTTAATACAAATTTATTTGGTTATTAAGTTTTTATATTGTTAATAAATAATTTTTTAAAATATTTTAAATAAATACCAATGGCTTTATAGAAGGAACTAGGCCATTGGTATTTTACTAAGAGTTGAAAATTTTTTATAGGCCGTGCCACAATCACCGATGGTATTGACCATGACTATTATTAATGGATATATTCTGTTAGTATTTGACAAAGAGTTTGAAAATATTTATCACCCATGCCACCATCATTGATGGAGAGTCCATCGGTAATTACCATTGAAAATATAGATAGAATTATTCTGTCAGCAAATTTCTCATAGGAATTTTTTTTGGCACGCTTAGCCGTCTGTAATACCATTGGTATTCCGTTGGTGTTTGGTTTTTTAATTATTGACAACATTGGTGATGAAATGAGATGAAATGAGATATTATCAACGATCATGCCTTCGATGGACTTATTTCATTGGCGAAGCTATCAGTAAAAGTATTACCGACAGTTTTTATGGCTCACACCAATGGAATTAATCTGAAGGTAAAACTATTTAATGGTGTAGTGATACATGTTATAAATTTAAAATATAATGTATATGGGATCTAGCAACTCGTCAGACCCATGTAGATTGAGCTCAACACGTGGCTGAACACAATTATGTTAGGTCTACCAACTCGCTAGACCTGTGATCATTTGAGTTATCACCTTGTTAATGGTTTGGATTTTTTAAAAGGCATAAAAAATACTGAGTAAAAATATTGACTCATTAAAATTCATAAGAAGGAGTTTGTTTGGTTCGTGCCTGTTTAATAGTGCTGCACAATTGCTACCAAAAAAATGCCTTAAATAGACTTTATAGATCAAACCAAATATTAGGTCTGACAACTTATTAGACCCATATTTACTTGGGCTTAATATGTGGCCAAACCTATGTATGTTATGTCAGACAATTCGTTAGATCCTTGTTCATTTGAATTAGTATGTGGCCAATCCTATGTATATTAGGTCTGCCAACTCGTCAAATTCATGTCCGTGTTGGTTTAGTGACATGACCAAAAGATTGATGTTTTCTTCCAAGTGCAAGAGTGTCGAAGTAATAAATAACCCGGCAAGACCGGGGTCGAACCACAAGGAGGTTAATTGTACAAATTATAAACAACAATTATAAATAACAACAATAGTAACAATAACAACAACAACAACAATAATAGTAGCAATAATAATACTAATAGTAGTAGTAGTAGTAGTAGTTGTAATAATAATAATAAAGAAAAAGAAGGAGAAGAAGAAGAAGAAGATGAGAACTTTGAGATGAAATATTAACGTAAGGATTAAACAATGATAACAATAAATGTCAAGGTTAAAGGATCAACTAATGGTATGTCAAACAAGTATAGTATAAAATCTTATTATTCAATTGGAAACCACACATAAAGGAGGTTCCAATTTGATTATAGATTGTTAACATGATTACATTAGTCATCTTATTCGATTAATGCTAATACTTGTAAATCTCGTCAATCATTCATGATTATAACTTATGTTAACAACAAATCAAGTTCCTTTCATAGCTTAGGTGTTGGTTATACCATACAATATGGGCTATGAAAGTACCAAGTATTTGTTGTACCAAGTGTTATACAACATAAATCAAGATTAGTCGTTTAACAAGCAAAGTATTAAAGAGTGAACAAGATAACAAATACAAAACATGTTAGTATCAAACATTAAAGTCCATATTGAGTTTACATTATACTTATTCTTACACCATTAGTGTAACCTTTTCACCTTGATATAATAAACTTAGCTAAACATAATGAATGAAAGAAAAATAAATAAACAAAATAAGAACATAAATAAGATAAAAGTTAACTAAGTAAATGAAAGGAAATGAAAAGCATAAACTTGATATTAATGAAAGTAAAACATAAACATTACAAAAAATACAAAGAGAGAAAGCAAGAGCATGATCTTGATCTGGAAACCAAGATGCCTAAATGCATGATAAATGCCTCCTTTTATAGGCCAAAATTAGGAACTATTGATTTGATGACTAATTGATGAGTGGGTGACCAACTCTTGACTTGGTGACAATCCTCATCTTCTTTTATATGCCCAAAACGTCATTGATAACGTCCAAATTAGAGCCATTTAAAAACATGAAAGTTGTAGGAAATTGGCTCAGCTTTCTTGTGTAAAAAATTCAGGTCATTTGGATTGGACAGATAGATTCGGACTTCTTTGTTGTTGCTACAATTTGGACTTGAAAATGACCTTTTTAGATCTTGGGCTCCATATAAAAGTTGTAGGCCTATGTCTTACCTTTTCAGCCATATAAAGTAGACCTAAATCTGAGATCTACAGCTCCAGATATGACCCAATTACCAAACTATATTCTGGTTTGGATTGCACCGGCATCTCTTTTCTAAGTTTGGTAATCTCTTTGTCCTTTTAATTTCAGTTCTTAAATTCATCAATCAATCCTTTCATTTATGTGATAGGCTTACATTTAAAATGAACATTTACCACAAATTAAAGGTATCTTATATTATTAGATATATTATTATAAAACATGTTTTAGTCAAGGAGTTATTGATACTTTAAGTGCAAAATAATGACATAAAATCTTGATAAAAAATATATTTTTAAGTACTAATTATTTAGCATATAGCTGAACCTAAGTATATCGAGTTTGGGAACTCACTAGACCATTTTCATTTGAGCTCAGCATGTGGCTGAATCCAAGTATATTAGTTTTGGCAATTGTCAAACTCATGTTTAAGTCTCAGCCTGTGGTCATCCCAAAATACGTTGGGTCTGATAGCTTGCCAGATCCATGTTCAATTGGTCTCATTGCTTGGGCGAATCCAAGCAAGGTTGTTAAAATCGCGAGTTGAGATTTCACGACTCAACATGTATCAAACTTATTAAATCGGACTTAACTCGTGTAAAATCAATAAAATCAGTAAATTTAGTAAACTCAATTTTATTTTACGAGTTTACTAAATTTATTATATGAACCAAGTTAAGTCCAAATTTAGTCTTAAAATGTATGCTGACTAGATTTGCAAGATTGAGTATATCTTTCAAATCGTATATTGGATAAAACTGAAATTTTACAGGGAAATATTAGATATATGAAAATATATTGTGGTAAATTTTCAAGTCAAATGGATTTAGAAAACATAATATTTCAAAGGGTCAAATTTAGTACATTAATACTGTCAAATACGTCAAACATTACCTTCGTGTACTGTTTGTGACATATTTAGAGCTACTGGTGGAATTTTGCTTTAATTAAAGTTGGGATAGAAATTAGACATTTGAAACTTTCCAACTATGTATTGTAGGCCCAATAATTCATCCAAATGAGAAAGAACAAAATGTTTGAAATCATGAGAAAATGAAATGTTTGAAATCAAGACTCAAATCTGCCAAGAATATAAAAAAATTAAAGATTCAGACTACTTGGAGAAATTTTAACATGAAGACTTTTTTCATTATTTTATTTATTTAATTTTAAATAATTATTTTTAGTTTGAAGTTTTTCTTGTCCATTAGACATTATCGAGGGTTTTATTTTATTATTGAATTTATATTAGTTAATAAATAATTTAAACTCATTAGCTTGCAACCCAAAAGTGGTCTATCAAGATTTATTGTGATGGGAACAACCAGATTGTCACTAGGTTTATTGTGATTCCCTTGTATTGAGAAATTTTATTTTGAGACTTTTCATTGTTCCATATCATCAATTTATTAATTTATATTATTTATATCTCTCATTTTATTTAGATCACTCATTGATTATAATATTATTGACTCATTTTTATCAGATTTTAATGTAACTAATTTAATTTTTTGATATGAATTATTAATATATAATTAATTAAAAAAAATACTTATAATTTTACGATCAGAGTTTATATTATGTTTTTCATGTCATGTTAAAAAATATTTTTGACAAGCTTGAATCCAAATATATTTGGTCTAATAGCTTATCAGATTGGCATTGATATAAGCTCAGCATATAAATAAGTCTAAATATATATCAAATCCATATTCACTTGAGTGATCATGGTTTGAATTTTTCACATAGCATTAGAAATCCTGAGTCAGAAATACTAACTCATTCGATTCATGATGGGAAGGAGGTTATCTAGTTGACTGTTTGGCAGGGCAGACCAACTGCTACCAATACTTGTGTACACAGAAATGCTTAAATAGAATGACATAATTTCCATGCATTCTAATATGTTTGACCATGAACGTACAATGCCTTGTGTTTTTGCTCATTCCACTTGAAATTACTACAATTTTAGAATTAAATGGAGTACGTGATTTAATTTGCTCATTTAGGACTTAAAAAAATGAATTTTATTATATTTTGATTGCTGAATTACAACTACATTAACATGATTTGTTTTTTTTATACAACTTGTGTGATTTACCTTACAGGGAAGGAAAAAAAGAAAAAAACTATTAATTGCTTTCACTCTTCGTCTACCTTCTTCACCGACACTTTTAGTTGCAATTGGCCGACACTGCAGTACACTCTGCACAAGTGGTTGCTGCAACAGTTGCCAAACAATGAAAGTCCAACCAGATTTAGACATTTAGGTTTTCCTTTTTTAAAAAATAATTCTTTTTTGACAACCTCACATCATTAACTCCCTCTTCCAATTCTAGCCGGGGCCTCACCTACACCATTTACTTCTCGCTGACCCCCACTGCATACAATATTAATTCGTTTTTAATGTAAAAGAAAACTTTTAAATATTTGTTTTTAATAAAGAAATTAATTATAAATTTAAAATATAATGTATATTTGATGATATGTTTCTTAATATTAATATGATAATATATTAAATAATATTTTTTTAAAAATATTAAGATAATGAATTATTGATTCGACCCGAATTAATATGTCAAGTTTGCGGTTCAGGTTATGAGATCGTAATAACCCTATATAAAATAAATAAAAATAAATCATAAAGGTCTCATAATCAATTTAATATTAAAAAATAAAATTAAAAAAATTATTAAATAAAAAAACAAAAAAACTATTGAATCAACTTAGGTTAACCATGACTTATTGATTCGACCCGAGTTAATTTATCAAATCTACAACTCAGGTTATGAGATCATGATAACCTTATATAAAATAAAATAAGATAAATTATGAAGGTCTCATGATCAATCCAATATTAGATGATGAAATTTAAAAAATAAATAAAAAACAAAAAAAACTACTAAATCAACTCGGGTTAACTTGACAAACCCTAATTTTCAACTAACTCAATGTTAAAAAATAAAATAAAAACTAAAATTAACTTGGACTAATTTATTAGACTTGCAACTTAGTGAGATCTAGATAACTTGACAAGAAAGCCAAAAAGAAAATATGAAGCTCTATGTCCAATATATCTAACATTGAAGTTTAAAATCAAGAAAAGAAAAATTAAATTTATGAGATTGGAATACCTACAAGAAGCAAATTAAAAAAAATTATAATGTTTAATTTTTAAATAAATTAATATTAAATGATAAAATTAAAAAATACTAAATAAAAAAAGATTGAGTTATTAGAGCGTGAATTAAAATAAAGAATATTTAATTTTTTAAAAAATAAACATAGATAATTTAAGTTAATTTAACAAACATGTGACTCGGGTCATAAAATTATGATAACTTTATAGAAAAAAATACAAAGCCTAATTAAAAAACAATTCAATTAAAAATAATAAAAAAAGTAAAGTTATCTAGAGTTAATTTACCAAACTCATAAATTAAATTATAAAATTAAAATAATTTTATAAAAAATAAATAAAAAAAATTATAAAATTTATTTTTTAACTACTTTAATATTAAATAATAAAATTAAAAATTAATTAGCTAGTGCATCTCGCCTAACTCTTTTCTTGATGTTGTGACAACGAACCTTTCTTTTCTTCCCTCTCATAGTCTCATTTCTTTATTTTCCCTCTCTCCCTCTCTTTAATTAAAAATCATGATTTTTTTTCATCTTCTTTTACAACCTCTCCTTTTCTATTTTTATCAATTTCAGTCTCTCTAGTTTTAATCTCTTTGAAAACAAGAAATTCGACCAATTCTTTGCTTGATTGAGCGCAAACCTAATTACAAGATGTTTTATGACTATTTGAGAAGGCCACAGAGGAAAAATGAAAAGAAAAAACCATGACCAAAAAACAGAAAAAGAAAAAGAAAAAGAAAAAAATAATCAATCAATTGCACTGTTCGAATCTATAGTACAATCGAGTCTTGTGCTGCAACAATTGAAAGAGTCAATAGCCTAGCAAAACTAGGTTTTTTTGTTATCTCATAATTAGTGAAAATTGAATTCAAAGGATGGAGAACAACAACACAAATTGCACTCTCTGTCTTCTATTTCTTTCTTCTTTTTTTCAATATCTCATAAATAAAATCCTCCAAACCTCTCTTATCAAATTAATTAATTTATTGACAAATAAAGCACCATTGGTTTGTTAGGGTTTCTATTTCCAAATTAAATGAAGAAAAAAGAGTTTACGGTTATCTCTTTCAAGTTTGAATTTCCTTTGCAATCAATCACGAAGAGGGAAATGTAGCTGGAGATTTGATAAATACCTGCAACAAAGAGAGATGAATCAAAGACAAGTAGACCAAATTCATGGTGGAATCAAAGACAACGATAAATGCAGAATGCTAATTTGGCTGAATTTCCTCCATACATGTTTGATGAATTTATTCGAAGATATTGTTTTGGCTGTAGTGACAGGTTTGGGTGGGGAAGGTGGGAATGCTTTTTTCTTTTTCCTATTCAATCGAATTTATCAATTATTATTTTTTATTAATCAATTAATCGTTTTCTGCATATGATTTTAACTGACAAGTCGTGTTTATATATAAATGCCTATATTCAATTTTACTCATATCAATTTTAAAGTATTGACTTAATGATTAAGAAGATATGTTTTATTTATTAACTTTTATATATTTAAATACAAAAGATTGATGAGAAAAAAAAAACATTTTTATAATTTATCGGGCCAAAAATTATTTTCAACTCGTACCTTACTAGTTTGAATATATTTCTTATTATTAAAAAAACCACATCATTTTTATCTATTACTAGCTTTTGATTAACATTTTTCCATAGTGAATTTTTTTTTCAATAAAAAAAAACTAAATACACAGCTTTTTAGATGCATTTTTTTACATAAAAAAATATAAATGTAAATTAAAAATTGTGTGCATGTATCTAATTAAATAAATCAAGAATCAGTTGCGTGAATAAATGAAAAATAAATCATAAACAATAACTAAAAATAAAATGAAAAAAAACAAGAAACATATGTTAATCAAGATATTTGATCCTGCAACTGGATCATTTACCTAGCTGTGTTTAATAAATTTTTTATTAAAATTAATTTTTTATTAAATCAAATGATAATAAAAACAAATGTGCACGTAAAATTGATTGAAACAAAAGTTAAAAATATATTGTAAGGATGCATATATTAAAAATATTATTCAAAAATAATTTTTTTTTATTTTTAAAAATAAAATCCATCTATATAAAACAAAAATATTCATAGAATGAATCAGAATAATTTATTCAAAAATAAAATATATACAAAATAATTGAAAAATAACTTATGTTTATAAAAAGGCTAAACAAGCACAAAAAAAAACATATAGGGGTATTTATTTAAATATAAGTAAAAAAAATATAAAAAAATATTAATTTTTTAAAAAAATCAAAATTAAAAAAAATATATCATTTTTTCTAGCGGCTAGAAAGTCAAGATTTTTTTATTTTTTTTTGCTTTGAAACTCATTTTTAACTAGAAAATAGCCTAAACACCTTGACAAACTCATAAATTGCCTTAATAAAGCTATACAACCATATAAAAAATTGATATCAATTTGAAACCAAAATCTTTTCGAGCTTAAATATGATTCTTAGTAATTTTAAGATGAAAAACACCTAAATGGAACTCCCCTCACCAAATAAAACTCATTGACACTGTAAGCTCTTAGTAATGCCATTTAGGTTAACAAACACACCCATAATGTTCATGAATTTAATAAATTGGGGTTTTCAATCTTATATAGATAAATGTATCATGGTGTTTATAAATGATATGTTTATTTATTTTAGTTCATGTTTAGATCATGAGCAATATTTGAGACAAATGCTACAAACTTTGAGAGATTATTAGTTATATGCCAAGCTAGTTTTGGTTGAAGGAAGTGGTTTTCTTAGGATATGTTATATTAATAGTGTTGTGGGATGCATGACGTTGAATGATAGGTCTAGCTCTTGCATTAAGAGGGTTTTGGACGAGTTGGGATAAATCATAAAAATATAATTTGAATGGTTCAAGAATTGCCACCTAGAATTATCATTACTAAAAAACTTAATGGTCTATGAGAGTCTAGTAAAAGAACTAGTTGTGTAAACCCTCGGTTATAATTTTTCAGGGTTATTAAAAGATGAGAAATTTAACCAATAGTAAAATGGGTTAAATTAAATTAAAGAAACCTAAATCAAGATAAAAATAGTGAAATTACTGAAATGAAAAGTGAATAAAGTACTAAATTGTTGAAAAGAAAAATATTTGTGAGAACAAAATGAATATATAAGATCAAGAGAGGTCAATATTCAAATAACAGAAAGTTGAGAGTTTATGTACAAATGATAAAAAAGGATAGAGATAAATGTGCAATTAACAAAATAATAGAACTATAAATATCATTATATTTTCTCTTTTGGAGTGACTTGCAAGAGCAAGAGAGAGTTTAGAGAGAGGCTGGAGAGAAGACATATTGATGGTAGAACATCCAACAACTATAACTCCACCTTCCACCGTTGGATTAGGTTATAATTTGGATATGTTGTTCTTCTTAATGCTGCCTAGATTCTGAATGGTGGAGATCTATTAGCTAGTGATATGATTATAAAACATATTATTGAATGAGAAAAATTTATGAGATGAGCTTGTAACTATAGAAAGGACCATTAGTGTGGTGCAATAACAGCAACAAGAGAGCATGAGTAGAGCTTCTACTACAAGTAGGTGATTTTCACCTTTCTTTTTAATAATGTTGAATAATGAAAATACTTTATTATGAATATTACCATATTATGTTAATTCAGATATCAGATTGTCAATTACTTAAATCTTGACAAATAATTAGCTTTGGCTAATGGCATCCAAAGGGATGACTAGGACAAACGATTGATTAGCTTTGGCTAATAGCACCTGAATGGATAACCAGGACAAATGAATGATTAGCTTCGACTAATGGCATTCGTAAAGATGACTAGGACAAACGATTGATTAGCTTTGACTAATGGCACCTGAAAGGATAACTAGGATAAACAAATGATTAGCTTTGGCTGATGCATTCGAAGTGGATGGCCGGGGTAAGTGAACGGTTAACCTCGACAAATGATATATTAAGAGGATGGTTGGATTTAAGATTATGGATAATTGCAAGAATTAGTACATCTATATGTACTGCAAGTTGTTTATACCAAGAACATGAAGGAACTACAAACGTCATGCTTCAAACATGAGATAATGTTAATGTTTCATTAAACTACCATACCATTTATTATTATTATTATTAAGTAATTGCATTCTTATAAATGTTTTGTACTACAGTAGGGACGTCACACCAATAAAGTGTCAAGAAAACCCAATATATGGGAACCTACTTTTGCAAGGAATAATGTCGTTGCATTCTAAATCATGATGTATTTTGTATAAATCAATATATTGAATGTATAACTATTATTAGATCCTTATAATTTAAATTCATGATGACTATTTGTAGGATAGAATACAAACTCATGACTATGCATATATTTTTAATGTGAACTTCTAATCATGTAAACATATTATTATGAGTTTGTATAAAATTCACTTTTAAATGAAATGTTAATTGTTGTTGATGTATAGATTGTATCTTGATGATGTGAGGTAACATGTTAGCCGATTTAATGACACGATGTGTCAAGTACAAAAAAAATTATTGTTGTTTTGGACTTGAAAAGTCGGGTTGTTACAAATTGTGCATGAGAAAGCTGCATCACCCCTAGTGCGGTATGCGAGGGTCTGGGTAAAGGGAATAGTTGTGCATGAAAAAGCTGCATTATTGATTGATTGTTTGTTTTTCTAAGGACATGTTTCTATTTGTTGGTTGATTTAAGGTTCAAGAAAAGTTCTCTTTAATGAAGAGGTTTTTATCTTATCATGTTAAAACCTAACCATTCTATAGCCCTAAGATTATGTAAAATATGTATCCCAAATTTAAACAAAATTATTTTTATGATGTTTTTTGTTTTTTTACCAAATCCTAATAAATAATCACAAACTTTTTGTGATACCCATTGATTGATTTTTTTTTAATTCTTCCAAGTATGATAAAATGAATTTTTTATATATATAAAATATGTATGAAAGTTGATTGTTCAAAACTAGATCATAAGAAATTCTTTCTTTCTTTCTTTCTTCCTTTTTTTTTTTTGCTTATGATATGTTACAAGACCATTCTTCTCTCTTCTTCTTTTGTTAAAAACCTCATAACTAAAACTTGGCTAAGAATGGTTGATTGAGGGTGCCATGAATTATGGCAAATAGGAGATCAGTGAAGCCAAACAAACCATAAACCTTATGGAGGGGGTGTTATTCTTGAATTAGAATCAAACCATGTTTGATTTGATGGCTTTTAGCTTCCCCACTATCAATCCAAAGTTGGGTGCAATACAGGCAAATTTTCTGAACCAGATAAGGCTAATTTACGACAAGAAATTAGGGTTTCCATGTGGCATGTGGGGCACAAATAACAAACAAGTGGCATAACCTTGTAAAAGGGAACCTTCTTTATCGAATGATGGTGGTTGAAGTACTTGAGGTGGTCCAAGATGTTATGTTCATTCGTTTAAATGTGGCAACTCGATTAACCTTCTTAGCTGAAGAAGATAACGAAACAAGGACAATAGACATGTCACTTTGTTCTTTTATTAAAAATGAGTGACATGTCGTTTTCTTAAATCCTAAAAATTAGGGTTTTCTAATTGGGATTTTAATAAATCTTAATTTGGCACTTGTTGTTTCTATTTAAGTTTAAACATCCTTAATTGAGATAAAACTAGTTAATTTTATGCAATTAAGTCCCTATAAAAAAAATCAATTAAGATCCCTTAAGGCTGATGCCTTTTTCAAAATAGTCTTTGCTTTCCAATTTGTTCAATTTAGCACCTAATTAAGCTTAAATCTTTGATTTTCTTCAATTTAGTCCCTGGAAAAGTTTGGTACAACCCTTAATGTTTCACATCTTTTACAAACAGGTTCTTGATTTTGAATTTCTTTAATTTAGCTCTTAATTAACCCCTAAACTTTGATTTCTTGCAATTTCACACTTGATTTCAAATAATTAAGCTTGTAAAAATTAAATCTAGTCCTCTAAAATTTAAATATTTGCAATGAAGCTCTAATTAAGCTTCTAAACTTAATTTTTCACCAATTAAGTCCTTAATAAAATTAATTTGACCCATTAAAAGTCTAATTAATTAAGTCATTGCACTTAATTAATTCTTTTAATTTGGGTTTTAATTAATTTATAAACTTAAAAAAAGCTTTAATTAGACCCATGATTAAATCAGATAAGCCTATCAAAAATCTAATTAAGTTCTCATACTTAATTCTTATGCAAATTCGTCTAATATTCATTTAACTTTGAATTTGCATTGTCTTTCACATTTAGGTCCTTTAATGGTGCAATTGAGTTTCTAAAAATGTCAAAGAGACAATTTAGTCCCTTCATCTCGTATTTATATATGTAGATCCCTCTTCAACCTGTTCTTACCAATCAAGTCACTTATCTTCCTACATTTTTAATTTTCAACCTTATTTCTATTTTGTATAAAATAAAAAGATAATCTTAAGGGAAATCAAAATTAGGTTATGACAAGCAGAAATGGTACTTATAGATCCTAGGAAGATTGGAACGATACTGAAATGGGAAAGACTCGCCAATGTGACGAGGATTTGTAGTTTTCTTGGATTGACAAGGTATTATAGAAGGTTTATTGAAAAGTTCTCAATCATAATGACTCTATTGATAAGGTTGACTTGAAATGAGGTGAAGTGAGAATGGTCAAAAGAGGGTGAAGTTCCCTTGGTGTTAACACTTCCTTTAGAAGGATTTATAGTTTATAGCAATACATCAAGAGAAAGGCTTAGTTGTGTGTTGATGCAACATAGAGGAGTAATTGCCTATGCATCACGACAACTAAAGCCTCGTGAGGTTAACTATCTAGTCCATAATCTTGAACTAACGACCATAATATTTGTTTTGAGGATATAGCAAACACTACTTTTATAGATTTTAAGTCCAGATTTTTACATATCATAGAAGTTTGAGGTATTTAATGTCATAAAAAGAGTTGAAAATATGGCAAAAAAGATGAGTGGAATTGATTAAAGATTATAACTGTGTAATAAACTACCACCTAGAAAAGTAAAGCAAATGCTATGGAGGACGTGTTTAGTCATAAGAATAAATTAGTGTTAGATGAACTTCTTAATTGAGACAAAAAATAGTTGGTTAAGTTAAAGAGAATGGATGTGTTATTAGGAGTTGGACCAAAAGGATCGTTATTGACACATTTGAAAGGATTTTAAAAGAAAAACAAAGGGATGCTGAGGTGGAGAAAGAGAGAAGTAAATTAAAGGTAGGATTTTAAACTCCTTTTCTGATATCAAAAGATGATGTAGTGGTAATGTATAGACAAATGTATTTGTTAGATGATAAATCCCTTACTAAAAATATCATTGAAATTAAGTAGAAACACATGAGAAAGTGTAGGGTGATACATTTCAACTGTTCAACAAATGCACACAAATTACTACAATTCTTGTTAAAATTTCATCCATATTAACTATTTATAAGTTATTTTTATTTTTTAAAAATACAAATATTATTTTTGTATAATACTAGGTAGTTCAATAACCCTAAGAAATGGATGTCCTTAAAGAAATTTACCGATGACATTCATAAAATTATAAAATAAATTATATTAAATATTTGCATCATCCTAGTTACTAGAGTTTAACAATTATATGATCAAAACTAATTTTGTAATTTTTTTTCTTTAAAAATATTAATGTTATATTAATTTCCAACATTTTTCATGTTTTATTATTCCCTAATAAATTTTCTCCCCATCATTTTATTCATGACAATAGCATCCTTGCATCATGATAACTATTTCATTCATAATCTAGTTGAACTTGTCATTATACAATCTATTATTTACAACTCTAAAATTAATAGGTCTTATTTAAACACATTCATAAAATATTTATTTCCACATCCAAGTTATTCCATAACTCTTTCCACTTCATGAATATAAGCAATTTATATTAATATTATTATTTCACAACTAATGGAATTGCATCATAATTTATTTCCTTAACACATATAAATTATATGATCTTTCCCTCTCTAAACCACCTTTAATACATATCATAATTCATTGTGTAATCATGTTTAATTCATATCATTATTTAATTTATAACATATTTAATTCATGTCGCTCTTTTACTTCCCTAACATTTATGATACATTGCATTTCAATCCATAGAACACTTTTTTTATATTGAGAAATTTCCTTTATTCATTATTTATTCCACTTATTTCATGTCCATTTCTATTATTTATAATTTATCATATAACCTCACATTATTTTTATACTTACAAGACATGCTCAAATCATTTTTCTTTTTCGTTAAACTTTGTTGGTGTGCATAATTTAATTCCCAATCATTATCCATTACATGTTATTGTTGTTGTCATTTGATCAACCAAATAACTTATTAATCAATTTATATGACAACCCTAACTATTTGGAAACAATTTCACAAAAATGCTTTTAAAATAATTTAATGTACACTTTACTGAAACTTCAATAGAATTTTCCTTAAACTTGGACTATACCATGTTATTAACATCTTCATCAATATCTCAATCCAATACTACAATTATAATCCAATCATCCTGGACCTTGTTGTATGTTAACATAGCTTAACATTGTTGATGTTAAACTAATTTGTATACCATTCTTTAGCTATGTTAACATAAAACAAGGTCCAGGATGATTGGAAAATAATTGTATTG
The DNA here is from genome assembly GCF_000495115.2 of Populus euphratica. Classification (NCBI taxonomy): domain Eukaryota; kingdom Viridiplantae; phylum Streptophyta; class Magnoliopsida; order Malpighiales; family Salicaceae; genus Populus; species Populus euphratica. The sequence continues at coordinate 4,857 of NW_011499903.1, read as the reverse complement.
TATGTCTGTTGATTTGTATACTATTCTTAAGCTATGCTAACAAACAAGGTTCATAATGATTGGATCATAATTGTAGTGTGTTTATACACACACACAGCCATAGACGTTGATGGGAGTGGAATATGAAAAATAATTCATTTTGCTATATTAAAATGTAGTATAATCTTGTGAGAATTAAAACTTATTAATGACCCGTCAACTCATTAGATTGATTTTGATAACAATAATAAGCTCATCATTTCCATTCCATGTATAATTCATGCATATACTTTACCTTATAAGATAGGTTCAATAACATGGTAATTAGACAAACTAATGCCACTAACCCATTACTAGGAACTAGTTTCATAAATATTCATATAAAAATAAGAATATACCACATTTAAAGTATTTCCATTATTTGGCATAATAAATTTGTTGAATAAGGTATTAAGGTGTCAAACACCTTTTTCACAACAATATTTATTCACTTGTTGGCTATCTCACATGTCAGTTATTTTAGAGTTCTCATCATAAATATTTTTTTTTACATTAATTTATGTCAAGGTGGTCTAACATGAAGTACATAATTTCCACCATTTCAATTGGTAATAGATCACAAATCGAATCCCGTTAATGTGGTTGATAATAATTCTTGCATATCAATTTTACCATTGTGATCAAAAGTAATACATGCAAGGTTTTTTATTTGTTGCGGTAAATTACATCTCATAATGTACTACACATTATCATCTATTTGATTAACTAAAAATTACATACCAATTCTACCTCAAAGGCATATGCCTTTCATTACTAATAACAACAATAATACTCTATATAATTTAATTATCACTGTAATTCTAACAATTATAAAATCATGTATAAATAATTGAAAAGGAAAAGGAGGGTCAATCCCTTACCTTAACCCTTGTTATCCAAGTTCTTGAGAAGTTGGATTTCTTTTCAAATGCTTCTCTTACAATTCCCAACCAAACAATCATTATTATTCACACCATAAATTAAATTGAATCACTAGTATATCCATACTACGTATCTCAAATTTTCCTTTTTACACATATATGTATAACAATTTCCTTAATATATTTTCCTAATAATAAGCCATACAACTCGTTCTTATAGTCTCAAATCTTAAGACCCTCAATTAACAACAATTCCCATCAATTAAAATTTTACAAATTCCAGTTGGTTTAGTCTAATCAACTCATAACATTGTTTGATTTTTTAGTCATAACTAGAGTTCTAGAGATTGGTTTTAGGTGTGATTTGTTCTGATGGAAAGCTAAGATACAAAGACATAACTTTAACGGGAAAGAAACACCCAGTTCTATTGTTTTCAACCCCAAATCAACCATCACAATAAAACCCGATATCTACCTAGGGTAGTCTAGACCTTTCCTTGATTTCTAACTAATATTTGGAGTTTTACAAAATCAAAATTAAGAAAAACTAGTTTTATTGTAAAGCTAACATTCATATCTACAACTTTCATAAAGATACTTATTCCAAATTCCATAATTTTCAAGTTTTAATTTCTATTTTGAAGACTGGTTATAAATTTGTCTAAAATCTCAGCTTCATGGAGAACATAAATTTAACAAGCAACTGGATGTTCTCATGCATCACATACATATTCAAAGTAGTCTTCTTACATGTCTTTCAACACAATCTAAGTGTTATTATTAATGCAAAATAACATTATTTCCTAAAATAACACAAATACCACATCAATCTAAAGTAACCATTTCATTCTTACCTTAATATGTTCTCAACCAACACTCTATTGTACCATTTGTTCCTCATAAATTCATAACAATGCATTTAACCATATCTCAATCAAATCAATTTCAGAATAACTTTTAAATATTTATGCTATTCAAATCATTGTAACCATGTTAAGAAACACAAATCCTTAATTTGCATGCATATATTTATTCTTGGAGAAACTTCATATGCATTCATTGAAAAGCAAAAGACAATCAACACTCAACTTGCTCAAAGCATAACAGATTTTCAAGATACTCTTGCAAAATTCACATCTGCTCTTAGTTTTCAAGAGAAAGGTAAGTTTCCATCTCAACCACAACAAAATCCCAAGGGGCAATACAATGCAAATGCAAGTAGTTTTGGAAATCAACACATGGATCAATTCAAATCAGTCATCACTCTTTGAAGTGGTAAGGTTATTCACAAACCAATTCTTGAACCTTGTGAGAAAGATGATGAGTCAATCTTTAAGGATAAGGAAGGGGTTGAATCTGAACATTGCAAAGAAAAGACTGATTCCCCACCAGCACTTTCATTTCCTCATGTCATGACCAATCAGGAAGAAATCGAGGATGAAAAAGGCACCGAAAATATTGATACAAATCTTTTATCAAAAGTGATAACAGATTCGATACCCAACATCACACCAATTGATGATTACTTTCCTGATAAATCTCTACTCTTTCTTAGTTCAATTCCTTGGTTTGCTAAAAATATCAATTTTTTTGCTTTAGGATTTTTGCCAGCTCACTAGAGTACCGAAGACAAAAGAAAATTTTTGAGCAATGTGCAAAATTTCTATTGGGATGACCCCTACTTATTCAATTATTGTCCTGATCAAATATTTCAAAAATGCATTCTCGACAATGAGGTAAGTAATTTCATTAAATTTTGTCACTCTAAGGCATGTGGGGATCATTTCCCGTCAAAAAAGAGGATTGTAGAAATCTTACAAAATAGATTTTATTGGCCCACCCAATAAAATCTATTTTGTAAGATT
>NW_011499903.1:0-1376 GCF_000495115.2 Populus euphratica | reverse complement strand
GGTAGTCAAGTTTTAGGGGTCGTCCCCGAAGCTTTAGCATAAAGGGACATCATTGGAAAAACAATTGGAGAGGAACTACAAGTCTCTATAATGTTTGCTCGAATGAATGCAATGTTTAACCATGTTGATGCCTTCATTGCCTTACTAGGTGGTCTAGGCACATTGGAAAAGATCTTTCATATTTCCTCTTGGGCCCAACTGCATATTTACCATAAACCCATAGGTCTGTTAAATGTTAATGGTTATTATGATAAGTTGTTGTCTTTTCTTGATCATGCTGTGGAACAAGAATTTCTAACATCTTCTACACGACAAATCATAATCTCTGCTGCTACTGCTGAACAATTGATTGACCAACTACAATCCTTCATTCCTGTAATTGATCCCTCCATGAATCACATAAATTGGTCATCTAAGGAAAGCCGTAAAAAGCTTAGATTAGATTTGAGTCTTTATTTGTGAATCTTTGTGTCTTTTGCTTTTATTATTGTGTTTTGTTATTTCTTATTTTTGTTTCAGTATGTTTCAGGTTTGTCAATGTTCGTTATTTCAGGTGATATCTTATATACTCTATCTTTCTACCTTAGAACATTGAGGACAATGTCTCGTTTTGGTTGGAGGGAGAGGGTAGTAGTTGATAAAAAAAATTATTTTTCATTTCATAAAGCATGTGCAAAATTATTGTTACTATGATAGCAGAGTAAATGAGATCTTTTTATGACTCTTGAGACACATCTTAGTAACCATTCTTAATAAGGTCTATCATAATACTTCTTGAATTATTCAGGTTTACAAACTCTCGCATTGTTATCACTTAATTCTGCTCACATACTTATTTAACATGTATTCTTAAACCTTAATTTACACACACACACATACTTTAATATATGATTGTGGGTTGCACATTAGATTATTACATTATTTATGTTCTTTTGTTAAAGGTAACAACTAAAGGAAAGGGATAGTATATAATTTGAAAAAAAAATAAAAAAACAAAAAAAAGAGCAAAAAAAATAATGATAATAAAAATGTAGATAATTTTGATTTCGTAGCCTTCCTAACCTAAGCAATTAAGCCCGAAGGGGTGTTTTAACACCTAATACCTTAAAGTCAACTGATTTGGGAGCTATTGGCCCAACGCTTGTTACATGGGTTGAGGAGAAAAGCTTAAAGGAGTCAAACATTGCACTATCTACGTATTAGTATCTGCGACCCAAGTTACTAAGCTCATAGGGGTGTCTCAACACCTAATGCCCTAAGACCAACTAGTCTGGGAGTCATTAGCCGAAAGCTTGTTATATGGGTTAAAGATGCATGGTGTTTTAAGTTATATGTATATATATTAAAAAAAGAAATAATAATAATAATCTCAACCA
>NW_011503997.1:0-7585 GCF_000495115.2 Populus euphratica | reverse complement strand
TTTTTCATTTAAATTTCAAACTTTATTTATTTTATGTTTCAGCCCCTTAATCTCCAGATATGCGAGATATGCGAAATAAATCATTGAAAAATTTTAGGAGAGAATAAATTTGATTTTATTGTCTATGAATTCATTTTTCATAAAGAAATTTAATTGTTGTTTTTCACTTTTGATAATGCTAAAAACAATAGATCAAATCTTGAAAAAAAATTATTTGATTTAATTATTTTGAGTTTTTAGGTTATTTAGAATGAATTTTCATCTTTAAATGGGGTTGTAGAGGTCTATAAGATTTTTTTTTTCATATTTTTGGCAAAATATTAGAATCTAGGTTTTTATGATCCAAAAAATTGGACCTTGGTTTTCAATCCTTGAAATTGCTTTGAGAATCAAAAAAGATGATAGACAAACAATGCATTTTCTGTTAAAAAAAAAAATTAGGGTTGATGACTTGACAACAAGAAAAAAAAAAGGGACCAAATTGCATTTAAGCACATGCACGAATGGATCTCATAGTTTTTTATTTATTTATTTTTAGGTATTTGAATTATTCTTAAATAATTTATTTATTTAAATGATATTCAAATAATTATATAATTATCCAATTATGCCATTATTTTAAAATAATATTGTCTTTCATGTTACATTAATATTTTCTTTTTTAATAATTACATATGAACTTGATAAGCATAGTTTTTAAAATGCAGATAAGATATTTTTAAAAAATTGCACTGTTATTTTCATTTCACTTCATTAAACACATGCATCAACTTTCTAATTCTTAATTAAATTTGTTCATGGCATAAGAAAGTTCATTCATAACACCTTCACATTTATATCTTGTATTAGAAATTAACTTGAATACTACATCTAACATATGGTTAAACCTAAAAGAAATCAAATCACACCATGCCATTCAAGATTGCATCTCTCAAGAGGAATCAAACGATCTAACTTATAGATCAGCATGAACATTAAGTGCCATTTTAGATAACAAAAAAGAAAGAAATAAAGCATGAGGATTTATATTATTATAAATATAGTCAGCGAAAACTTTCAAGCCAGCACCAGTGGTCTAGTGGTAGAATAGTACCCTGCCACGGTACAGACCCGGGTTCGATTCCCGGCTGGTGCATCAGCATAATAGTTTTTATTTTCTTTTTAATATGGTTTTTTCAACTAATTATAATTGAAGATTGTCCAAGTCTAGCCACCTTCGAACCAAGTCGTTGATCATGACTCATGATTAGCACCCACTACTTGCCCAATATTATAAATGATCCAAACGGTCCTCAACCCCTTTCTCTGTTAATCTCTACCTCTAGAATTTGAATCTTCAATTTAGTGCTACCTTAAAAGGAGTCCATTCAAGAATTCAATTCCGAGGAGTAATGTTTGGGATTGCAATATAAATAAAAAATTATTAAAATTTTAAAAAAGTTATTTAAAATTATTTTTTTTTATTTATTTTGAATTGTCTTAATGTAATGTATTATATTAGTTTTAAAAAAGTTATTTAAAATTATTTTTTATTTATGTTGAATTGTCTTAATGTAATGTATTGTATTAGTGTTAAATATAAATTTTAAAAATTAAAAATATTTATAAAAAAATATTATCTTATTCTTAAACAACCTATTTCCTGTATATTTTGTGCTTCACGCAGTCAAATATCTTGGTAAAATAATCTAAAGCAACATAATCAGTCAATGAAGAAGAAAGCAGCCCTTAAAGGTACAGCAGTTTGGCAACTTTCAACTAATTAAAAATGAAACATTATTATATTAGTATCTTTTTCAACTTGTTACATTGGAATTTGGAAATTGTCACTTTATGTTTTCTGTACTATGTATATAGTTAGAATCTCTATAAAATCTTTTAAAATATTAAAAAAAAATATTTCTTTAATGTATATCTCACAAGTAAAATTTTAGTCAATATTTATTTTGTAAGCATAAATAATAAATATATCTTATTTACTCTTAAAGTACTTTATTAAATGGTGGACCCATTGCCCAATTAACCGTTAAGCTTTGGCCAGCTTTGAGTAAAGATAGCCTAAAATTCCTTATTAGGACCATGAAGAATGTTGATAAATACATAGGTACAGGTGATCTCGAGTGCTATCCATAAAGAAATTGGACTAGATATTGTTTAATCATCTTTTATTATGGGTCAGATAGATTTTTAAAAATATAAATAAAATATTAAGAAAACGAAGAATTTTTTAATTATATTATTAAATTTGAATATAATGAGTTAATTTTAAAATCTTGTAACTTAACTTAAATTTCAAATTAAATTGTGTAGAAGTAGACCCGAATTAAATTAATTAATTTCATGAATAAAAATACAATATTAAAAAATAATAAAAATATAGCTTAGTTTTTAACCAAACTTCAAAATGATAACTTGTGATAGTCAGAATAACATGTTGTCCATTCATCCACATAATCTGATCAGGGTATTTTATTTTTTGTATTTAAAAACTCATTTTCAATTTATTTTTAATTTAAAATACTTAAGAAACCTTGTTGAATCAATCTATAACCATAAAAAACATAAACAAACCTATTCTAAAATTCAAAATCCATCTGAAACAAACAAAAAAAATTTGGACTCATATCTAATTTTTTTAGGTGTTTCAAGGTTAAAAAAGAAATGTACCATTAACTCACCTTATAATATAAAACCATTTGACATAAAAAGATTGTATTATTATTTGGATTCCTCACCAATAGATGTTTTCTCGTTCTAAGCTAGAATGTGACTACCTCAACTCTTTTCTCCAACAAAAAAAAACCTAGAAAATAAATAAAATGAAGTTTATTATTAAAATTAAATTTTATAAAATTCAAGATATTGGTCACCTAATAATTCAAACATTGGAAAGTTGAAGTCAAATCACAAATTTAGCTTCGTTTTAGCTCAAAGGCTAAAAAGCTTGGTATGAGAACATTAGGAGAAGCTTCAGGTTTAAGCACACAAAGCAGAAAAACAAACAAAGCCATTGCCTAGAAAGGGACCACATTTTATTTTTCTTCGAGTTTCATTAAAGTCTAGAGCTACTGCTTTTACGCTTTTCGGCACACAAAGTCTACAAAATGCTAGGTGCAATAATGCTGAGGGATAATACAATCAACCAATGAACTTTTCTCTATCTTTCCGGTAATGCCGTTGTTGATTGTGGGCATTATTCTCTTTTATCTCCTCTCAGGTCTGACTTGTTCAAGCTGTCTCTCTATCTTCTTAGCGTACAAAATTAGTGGAGTGCCCATTGCGAGTTCCATTTTGCATACCTCAAGTGTTAAGACCTTGTTCTTCGCCTGCGATCGAGCAACTTGGCAGTACTTGAAATTTTGCTCGTTGGGAATTTATCTTGCACCTTTTCCACTTCCATTGATATCGTAGGCCTCATTGCCGATGAAAAGATGTGAGGGTTCTGCGTTGGCACTAAATACAGGAAACATGTTCGGATTCCATGATTATTGCCTTCGAAAATATCAGAAAAGGAATTGGAGACCGTATTATATATTAAGCATCTGGCAAAAGACGTGTGTATCGATTAAGATCCATGACATATATCCTGAAATTTTTCAAGTATTTTCTAGGGCAAGGAACCCTTGTAAGGGTAAACAAGATAGTTGTCACTACTGCACCTAGTTTTGAGCCATAATCTTTCAACTTGCCTAATTTCATAGAATCCATAAACTGAAGTTATAGAGAAGAAATCAAACAAGATAACGAAAATTCAATAGAACGAATTCATTCTATGTACAAAATGGCGCCTAGGTCTTTCTTCCAAGTTTCGAGAGCAAAAATCTAGAGCTTGTAGTGCCTATATTTCCCCATGTGTAAGCTAACCACTTGATCGATGGTGTCACATATCATTTTATGGCACCCTTGTGTTTGCGTACTAGCTAGCTCCCAATTCCGTCAACCACAAACCATGCTAGCCATGGTGCCTGTTCCACATGTAGGAAAACCTAGGGCTAGACAAATGGATAAAGTTTATAGTGGAATCCGAGTTGGAAATGCCACGAAGCTCCATTACTAATGCAAAGTCCACCAAGATTTTTAAGGAAAGAAGATAGAAAGGGAGAGGTCAATTTTGGTGATTAGCGGCGCACTAGTAGATGTTTTCGCTGAGTAGATAGTTGACTAATTAGAAGGCACGGCTGCTATTTTAATACTGAACCTTGTCTGCATCTACATATTGTTTGTGTTTATGGTGCTAACAATTGTCTACACATGTATGTATGATGAATTTATGTTAAAAAATACTATATTGTCTGTTGTTTGGCTAGTAAGTGTGTGTGTGCATATATATTCGATAGGGCTTGGCCCAACTGAGTTCTCTCTCTTCTCTTTCTTTCTCTTTATAATTTCTTTTATTATTATCATAACTTTACATAGAGATATAACAAAAGGAATTATTATGGTTGTCATCTTGAGGACTTGAAAGATTTTATCTAGATTTTTTTCATATTTTTTCGGATATAACATACCAAGTTTTAGCTAAAAAAACATCTTATCTATTTTGTAATTTACAAAGAACATACAGTTTAATTAACTGTATAAAATAGTAGATCAGTAATTGGGAAGCTAAAGGGTATGCCCAAATCTTAATCTAACTAAATTATAAAGTGTTTGCCTGTTGATGAAAGTATAAGATTGGTCTTGCTAACTAAGTCAGCAATGGTTTTACAGGTTGTATACTTCGATTAAGAATATGCATAGCTATGTAATTTGGAATTTCGCACATAAGATTGTGGTTAATATTAGCTTAGTTCGTCCTACGCTACGGTTTTCAATGAACATTGTTTTTTATTAAGAAATAAAATTTCAATATGTGCACATAAGCCATTTTACTTAATTTACTTGGGATATTCATCATGATCCATGAAGGATAAATTGTTTTTATAACAACATATCTTTGACATGAAAAAGTTTTTTTTTTCTATAAAAAAATTGTCGATTGTGGCCACTCACTAAGGCATTCGCCCAAAACAAACAAAGAAGTGGAATGATGGAACCTAAACAGAGAATGGAGCAAAAAATATATTTTGGTCTCTATAATAAAAAAGAAAAAAATATGCCATGGACCTATGGGTATTTTCTTCCTTTCACAGGCTTTCTTGTTAATTTCAAAACCATTTATGTTATTTTAGTCTTTTTTTAACATGATTAATTACTTTTTAATTTAAAAAGTTGGTGATGCGTGGGATGTGTTCATGTCCCAATAAACAGCATATGCAATGTCAATGGTCCAACTTACTATTTTATCATATTATTCAAAGTATTGTCAAGTCCTTTTTCTTTTAGCGTGGTGCATAGATAGTCTGTTATTAGTAGCTTTTTTCTTTCTTTCTTCTAAAAAATACATAATGATCCTTTTTATTTTTGTGTTTTTATTTTAGTTTTTATTCTATTGATTTTTAATTTTTTTTCTTGGCTCTCTTGTTAAGGTTTTATCGTTTTCAACTTTGTCCTTCAATCAAAGTTTATGGTGCATTATTTTTTTAAAATTTAAACCTTATTATTTTGATTTTTTTTTATTTTTCTTAAAGTTAATTTTCTTTTCTATTTAACCCTACAATTAAATTTTTTTTGTTTCCCCCACAATTTTATTTTTATTTTTATTTTCACCCCCATTCTTTTAGTGACCTAAGTAACGGGTTTGAAATATTAACGCGGCTCGATATTTATTTTATTTTATTTTATTTTTTAATTTTATCATTCGAAATTAATTTTTTATTTAATTTTTGTTTTCAATTTAATTAATTCTTGTTTAAGGTATTTTTTAAAATAACTTTTTTAATTTATGTTTCAATTAATATCTCTCCTCTATGATTTTTTTTTTTTAGCATTTTTTAAATAAAGTTCTTTTTAAAATTGTTTGTATATATTTACTTTGTGAAGATATTATTCTTATTCTTCTATAAATTTTTTATGTTTTATATGGATGAACTTTATTTTTAAAAATAAAAAAATATTTATTTTTAGTAAATATTTCTAATATGAAAAGTCTTGCATAATATTTTTTTTCTTTTATTTTATTCAAACAGTTTCATATGTATATTTAATTTTGTTACCATTTGATTCAATAAAAAAAAATTTGATTAAAAAATTCAGTAAATACAACTGGTTAAATGTCCCATATTGCGGGATTAAATATCGTGATTTACATCTATCTTTTAATTTTTTACCTTTTCATTTTTAGTTATCATTGATAGCTTTTTATTTATTTATTTACACATATAATTATTAATTTATTTAATTAGATGTTTGCATAAATTTTTTGATTTATACCTAGAATTTTTTTATGTCAAAAAAGCATGCATATCCATTTTTCTTAGAGAAAAAGTATATGACTAGTGATGGACCACGAGTCAAATAACTAAAAAATATGATATTTTTACCATAGATAAACATTTCCCACATACTCATGATTTACTATGGACTCACTGTTTATTTTTATTAATTTGTTTTTATCTTTAAAGTTTTATTTTAGAAAAATTGATTTTAATTGAAGTTTAATTGGTTTTGATTTCTTTAAGTAAAGGTGGAATTGAAAGAATAGCAGCCTACATGAAAATGACATAAAAAATAGTTAGGGTTCTGGATTCTTAGAGACAAATATACTTAGGTCCTCCATTTTAAAAGTAATATAATTTATACAATTTAGGAAACTTTAAATTTTAAAAAATCAATAGTGATACAAAAGTTTATTTTTATTATTTTCTTAGTCCTTGGTTTGAGATATTAGAAAGATATTATTGAATTCTAACAATAAAGAAAGAAAATCAATATTAACACAATTTATAATCACTAGAATGATCAATTTTAGTATCAACAGATTTTATTTAGTAATGAAAGTTTCAATTAGGTGTTTGTGTTTTTCACTTTGAAATTATAAAATCTACATCTAAGCTCGAGAAAATTTTTAGTTTCTGATTGATTTTTTATTTTAGATTGATTTTAAGTTTATGTTTTGTTTTTAATTTTAATTTTAATTTTATTTATGAGTTTGTCAAGGTGTTTAGGCTCTTTTCTATATGTTTTAGATTGAAAATGAGTTTTTTTAATCAAAAAACTATAAACACTATTTTTTTTACTACTATAATAGCTGAAATCTAAAGAAAATCAAATGACACATTATATAGAAATAATAGAAATAATAAAATGAATGATATGTTATCCACTTTAATTTGATTTTTTTTTTAAATAGAGCTAACATGTGAGCCCATTCTAAATAGGTCAAGTGGAGTGGCACCTAACTTTTTTCTTTTAAAAATAAAATAATGTTTTTTTATATATTTTTTTAAATAGTTGTTTTTTAATTTATATTTATATAAATATCCTTTCTCTGTAACTTATTTTTGTATTTAGTTTTTTTTTAAATAGTAATTTTTTATTCTGTATGTATTTAATTTTTAAATAGATTACTCTAATTTAGCTATAATTTTTTTTTATGTTTTACATAATTTAAATTTATTTTAAAAAATATTTATTTTTTATAGTATTTTTAATAAGTGCAACCTTGCAAAATAATTTTTTCCTTTTGATTTTATTCAATCAATTT
>NW_011504047.1:0-7394 GCF_000495115.2 Populus euphratica | reverse complement strand
ACTTGAAGTTCCTCTCCAATTGTTTTTCCAATGATGTCCTCTTGTGCTAAAGCTTCGGGGACGACCTCCAAAACTTGACTACCTCCTAAAAATACAGCTATTGACACACCTCCCATTAACCCAAGACTGCCTCCCCCATACATGACACGACTAAAATATTGATATCTTCTTCTAAGTGTAGGATTGTCGAAGTGATAAATAACCCGGCAAGACCGAGGTCGAACCACAGGGAGGTTAATTGTACAAATTGTAAACGATAATAGTACAATAACAATAATAACAACAATGACAATAACAATAATAACTATAATAATAATAATAATAAAAATAGTAGTAGTAGTAGTAGTAGTAGTAGTAGTTGTTGTAGTAGTAGTAGTAATAATAAAGAAAGAGAAGAAGAAGAAGATGATGAGAACTTGAAGATGGAAAATTAATGTAAGGATTAAACAATAATAATAACAAATGTCAACGTTAGAGGTTCCACTAATGGTATGTCAAACAAGTATAGTATAAACTCTTATTATTCAATTGGAAACCACACACAAAGGAGGTTCCAATCTAATTATAGATTGTTAACATGATTACATTAGTCATCTTATTCGATTAATGCTAATAGTTGTAAATCTCGTCAAGCATTCATGATTATAACTTATGTTAACAACAAATCAAGTTCCTTTCATAGCTCAGGTGTCGGTTATACCATACAGTATGGGCTATGAGAGTGCCAAGTATTTGTTGCACCATGTGTTATACAACATAAATTAAGATTAGTCATTTAACAAGCAAAGTATTAAAGAGTGAACAAGATAACAAATACAAAACATGTTAGTATTAAACATTAAAGTCCATATTAGGTTTACACTATACTTATTCTTACACCATTAGTGTAACCTTTTCACCTTGACATACTAAACTTAACAAAACATAATGAAAAAAAGAAAAATAAATAAACAAAATAAAAACATAAATAAGATAAAAGTTAACTAAGGAAATGAAAGGAAATGAAAGCATTAAACTTGATATTAATGAAAGCAAAGCATAAGCAATACAAAAAATACAAAGAGAGAAAGGAAGAGCATGATCTTGATCTGGAAACCAAGATGCCTAAATGCACGGCAAATGCCTCCTTTTATAGGCCAAAATTGGGAACTGTTGATTTGATGACTAATTGATGAGTGGGTGGCCAACTCTTGACTTGGTGACAATCCTTATCTTCTCTTGTCTGCCCAAAACGTCATTGATAACTTCAAAATTGGAGCCACTTGAAAACATGAAAGTTGTAGGCAATTGTCTCAGCTTTGTTGTGTAAACAATTCAGCTCATTTGGACTTCTAGAACTCCAGATATGGCCAAAATACTGAATAGTGCTCGGGTTGGAGGACAGCTTCGGGCTTCTTTGTTGTTGCAATAATTTGAACTTGAAAATGACCTTTTTAGATCTTGGGCTCCATATGAAAGTTGTAGGCCTATGTCTTACCTTTCTATCCATATAAAGTAGACCTAAATATGAGATATATAGCTCCAGATATGACCCAATTACCAAACAGTGTTCTGATTTGGATTGCACCGACATCTCTTTTCTAATTTTGGTCATCACTTTGCCCTTGCAATTTAAGTTCTTAAAGTCATCCATCAATCCTTTCATTTATGTGATATGCCTGCATTTAAAATGAACATTTACCACAAATTAAAGGTATCTTATATTATTAGATATATTATTATAAAACATGCTTTAGTTAAGGAGTTATTAATACTTCGAGTGCAAAATGATGAAATAAAACCTTGATAAAAATGCACTTTTAAGTACTAATCAATACACTAAATGAATATTCCTCTCAGTTAGCACTTGACCAAGATGATTTGCTGATTCTAGAAACTCCTTTTCTTTCCCATGACTAGATCCACCCAAAACACAAATATTTCTTATATGATGACTTGAGAAACTTGCCATTTCTACACACTTTTGTATTTGTTGAATGTATAGGTTGAGTAGAAATGAAAGGAAGGAAGAGAGGGTTTTATAGATAAGAAATTAGAAAGGCAATCATAACACCTATATGTAGGCCAGCTGGAGTCTCACACTCTCTCTCTCTCTCTTTTTTTATTTATTTTTTTATTTACTTTTTGAAAAAGCATGTGTATGTACAGGTAGTTGTGATTATGGCTCACATCTTGCCTTGGTTTTACGTCCAAGAACGGCTTAAACGCCCTCTATGGGTTGGGGATAGGCTTCCCATCCAGTTTTCTTAAAAACTGGCAAATAGGGTCTTTTTTAGTTAGATTCCCAAGACTAAGTCGATCATGTTCTTTATGAAATAGTGGCCATAAATCATGAATTACACGATGCACATCTCCACTAGGATGCGTCTCAAGAGTCAATAGAAGATTATCTAAAGACTCCTTACTTAGGCCATCCTTAATGAATTGTATTTTATCTTCACAGTTTATAAATACCATTCCTAAAGAACGACATTGTGTATTACAAGTCCATCTAGCACATCCATGACAGACTTTCAGTCGTTTTGCATGACGTTTCTTTGCAAAAGTGCTTTTACCTGTTCCAGGCATGTGTGAAATGAAGGAGTTAGAGGACTCACCTGATAATCGGACCTTTGCTTCAATCAACCAACGAATATCTTCAGGAATTCCATGATTCATTAACAATCTCAATCTTGCACATCTAGCACGGTAAATTTTTGTAATCGCATTCTGAGGCAGAGCGGGAAAATACTTTTTCAATTTTTCAAGATTAGTGTCCATTTTCAAATGAGAATTGGAAGAGAGATTCAAAGAATTGCACAAATATATACACAAATATCAGTTATTGTGGGAAACTGAAAGGACCGACTTAAGTCACGGAGTACCGTTATCCGCCATTTGACCGGGGTGAGAGAAACTAGCAAAAATCACTCAAAAAGAAACACAAAAACAATGTGAGAAAAACAAAATAATCAACCTTTATCTACAAGATCATTCAAACCAGTTGATTCATTTTCACTAGGAAAATTATCAAAGTAAGCTTTCAAACGATGTCCATTTTCCTTAAAATCATTTTCATTCATTGAATTCTCAATATCACAGGCCCCATAAGGATTGCTCCATCTTAATTTTAGCTCTTTAGGGAATGCATAGAGTTGAGAATTAAAAAACAAAACTTTTTGACCAGTATCAACTTTTTGACAATTTTCACAAGTTTTGCAGAATGCATGCGTGTCCTTGAACATGGTGGACCAATAAAATCCATTTTGAAAGATTTTTGCAGCTGTCTTTTTTGACGAGAAATAACTTCCACATGCTTCAGAATGACAAAGTTTAATGACACTACTTACCTCATTGTCAGGAATGAATCTTTGAAATATTTGATCAGGACAATATTTGAATAAGTTAGGGTTATCACAATAAAAGTTCTTCACTTCGTTCAAAAACTTTTCTTTGTCTTGAGTACTCCAATCAGCTGGCAAATGTCCTAAAGCAAGAAAATTAATATTTTTATCATACCAAGGTATTGGACTAAGAGAAAGTAAGGATTCGTTAGGAAACTAATCATCGATTGGTGTGATGTCAGATGTCGAATCTATTGTCACTATTGACAAAAGATTCACATCAACATTTTCGGTGCGTTTTTCATCCATGATTTCTTCCTCAGAATAAATCATTTGCAAATCTTCAGATTCATCCAATTTATTTTTACTTAAAGTAGATTCAAGTTGATCATAAACTAATTCGTCAATATGATCTACTTTTTGTAAATCATTATCATCTCCAGGTTGCTTGCAAATGTTGAAAATATTCATCTCCAATGTCATGTTTCCAAATGATAGCTTCATCAGTCCATTCCTACAATTAATCAATGCGTTAGAGGTTGCAAGAAACGGACGTCCTAAAATAACAGGAAATGAATTACATGCTTCAACAGGTTCTGTGTCCAAGACAATAAAATCCACAAGATAAATGAATTTATCGACTTCTACTAACACATCTTCAATTATTCCTCTAGGCACTTTTACAGATCTATCGGCAAGTAAAAGAGATATGGATGTTGGTTTTAACTCACCTAGATTGAGACTCTAAAAAACTGAATATGGAAGTAAATTCACACTAGCACCGAGATCAAGTAAGGCTCTTTCAATTTTATGCTCTCCAATAAAGCAAGAAATTGTAGGACAACCAGGGTCTTTATATTTCAAAGCATTATTGTTCTGAAGAATAACACTTACTTGTTCGGCTAGAAAGGCTTTCTTTTTCACATTCAGTTTCCTCTTCACAGTGCATAGATCTTTTAAAAATTTAGCATAGGAAGGAACATGTTTAATAGCATCCAACAAAGGTATATTGATCCTTACCTATTTGAAAATTTCAAAAATTTCAGAGTTGTGATTGACTTTCCTTTGTTTGGTCATGGCTTGAGGAAATGGAAGTGTTGGCGGAGAATCAGTCTTTTCTTTGCAATTTTCAGATTCAACCCCTTCCTTACCCTCAGAGATTGACTCATCATCTTTCTCATAAGGTTCAAGAGAGGATTTTTCAATAACCTTACCACTACGCAGAGTAATGACTAATTTGACTTGATTCATGTGTTGGCTTCCGGAACTACTTGCATTTGCATTGTATTGCCCCTTGGGATTTTGTTGTGGTTGAGATAGAAACTTACCTTTCTCTTGGAAACTGAGAGTAGATGTTAATTTTGTAAGAGTATCTTTAAAATCTGTCATGTTTTGAATAAGTTGAGTATTGATTGTCTCTTACTTTTCAATGAATGCATGCAATGTTTCCTCAAGATTTCTTCTAGTCGTGTCAATTTAAGAACTGAAATTGGAACCCCCTTTATGTGTGGTTTCCAGTTGTATAATAAGAGTTTATACTATACTTATTTGACATACCATTAGTGGAACCTCTAACCTTGACATTCGTTATTATAATTGTTTAATTGTTACATTAATATTCCATATCAAAGTTCTCATCTTCTTCTTCTTCTTCTCCTTCTTTTTCTTTATTATTATTATTATTATTATATTACTATTATTATTAGTATTACTACTACTACTACTACTACTAGTATTATTATTATTATTATTATATTACTATTATTATTAGTATTACTACTACTACTACTACTACTAGTATTATTATTATTATTATTATATTACTATTATTATTAGTATTACTACTACTACTACTACTACTAGTATTATTATTATTATTATTATTGTTATTATTCTTGTTGTTATTGTTATTGTTATTGTTGTTGTATTATTATTATTTATAACTTGTACAATTAACCTCCCTGTGGTTCGACCGCGGTCTTGTCGGGTTATTTATTACTTCGACACTCCTGCACTTGGGAGAAGACATCAATCTTTTAGTCGTGTCAAGTTTTTGGCGCCATTGCCGGGGAGGTAAGTTTTGTATAAATTATAATATTTATTTTATTTTCACTTTTCACTTTTCTTGTATATAACTTTGTTTCTTTTCTCTTGTTTCTTCTTCTTTTGTTTTCTTCTTCCTTTCATTTTATTCCTACACGTGCATGAGAGTGTGGTCACGTACATCAAGTGGTAGACTTTGTAGGGTATCCTCATCATTTTCAGAAAATATGGCCGAAGAAGATAATCAATCACTTCATAATGAGAATAATCATGCTAGAACACTTAGAGAGCACATGAATCCTACAAGAACAAGTGCACCATCATGTATAGTTTTTTCTCCCGATGCATCTCATTTTAATTTGAAACCAGGTATTATTCAACTTTTACCTTCTTCTCATGGCTTAGAATTGGAAAATCCATACTTGTATTTAAGGGAATTTGAGGAGGTATGCAACACATATAATAATTTAAATTGTAGCATGAACACCATTAGATTAAAGCTTTTTCCTTTTTCATTAAAAGATAAAGCTAAAACATGGCTACAAAATTTAAGACCAGGATCCATTCGTGCTTGGGATGAAATGCAACAACAGGTTTTGAAGAAGTTTTTCCCATCTCACAAAACAAACTCTTTCAAAAGACAAATCACCACTTTCACTCAAAAACCAGGAGAAACATTTTACCAATGTTGGGATAGGTATCGAGACTTGCTTAGTACTTGCCCTCATCATGGTTTTGAAACATGGAGATTGGTTTCACATTTTTATGAAGGGTTAACACCTAGAGATAGGCAAATGATTGAATTGATGTGCAATGGAACTTTTGAAGATAAAGACCCTGATAAAGCAATGGAGTACTTAGACTTGTTAGCTGAAAATGCTCAAAATTAGGACACCACGAGTACTTATAAGGCACCGAGTAAAACTCAACCTCATACATCTAGTGGAGGTATGTACAACCTTAGGGAAGATCATGACCTTCAAGCCAAGTTTGCATCTTTAGCTAGAAAAGTCGAGGTACTAGAATTGAAAAAGAGTTGTAAATTAAAATCTGTTGAAAGCATTGTGTGTCAAATGTGTGAAATAAATGAACACTGAACCAATAATTGTCCAACCTTGCCTTCTTTTAAGGAATGTCTCCATGAACAAACCCATGCTTTAAACAGTTTCCAAAGGCCCAATTATAACCCATACTCGCAAACATACAACCTTGGTTGTAGAAATCACCTAAATTTCAGTTGGAAGAGTGATAATGCACAAATTTCACCACCACAGTTTCAAGCACACCATAATTTTCAAAATTCTTATGGATATGCACCTTTTTATGCTCCACCTCTTAGAAGTAATTTTAAGGAAACTTTGTATGCATTCATTGAAAAGCAAGAGACAATCAACACTCAACTTACTCAAAGCATAACAGATTTTAAAGATACTCTTGCAAAATTCACATCTACTCTCAGTTTTCAAGAGCAAGGTAAGTTTCCATCTCAACCATAGCAAAATCTCAAGGGGCAATACAATGCAAATGCAAGTAGTCCTGGAAGTCAACACATGGATCAAGTCAAATCAGTCATCACTCTTTGTAGTGGTAAGGTTATTCAAAAACCAATTCTTGAACCTTGTGAGAAAGATGATGAGTCAATCTCTAAGGGTAAGGAAGGGGTTGAATCTAAACATTGCAAAGAAAAGACTGATTCCCCTCCAGCACTTCCATTTTCTCATGCCATGACCAATCAGGAAGAAATCGAGTATGAAAAGGCACCGAAAATGTTGATGCAGATCTTTTATCAAAAGTGACCACAGATTCGACACCCAACATCACACTTATCAATGATTACTTTCCTGATGAATCCTTACTTTCTCTTAGTTCAATGCCTTGGTTTGCTAAAAATATCAATTTTCTTGCTTTAGGATTTTTGCCAACTCACTAGAGTATTGAAGACAAAAGAAAATTTTTGAGCAATGTGCAAAATTTCTATTGGGATGACCCCTACTTATTCAATTATTGTCCTGATCAAATATTTCAAAA